>NC_068995.1:13075853-13078187 GCF_001194135.2 Octopus bimaculoides
ATATATAATAAAAGAGAGATGCTGTCCGTTTGTTTGGTTGTCCACCAAAATGAAACTAAATGATTCAGAGGAAGCTATTATGCTTTTTCCATATATATATATATATATATATATATATATATATAATCGAAATTCTGTCTCTTTCTTTCTCCGGCAAAAGGAAAGTACATGGTTCAAGGGAAACTATTATACTATTGTCTAATTTCTAACACTCAAATCAATATGTAATTCAATTGATTCGGTCGATGATTTGGTGGATGAAATCTTTCCTAATCTTCTTCATAATTGAAACAATACACATTGAATCTGTGAGCAACCTATCCCGGCTCCAAAAGATGTTGCTGTACATAGCATTAATAATACGCTATTGAATAAACTTCCAAGAGAATTATTCACTTATAACTCAATTGGCTGTGGTGTTGATGAACAGGATATTGCTAACTACCCCCATCGAATTTTTGAACTCGCTAGAACCACCAGATACAGCTCCTCATTGTCTTCAGCCTAAAAAATGGACTCCTATTATACTATTACATAATTTGCTCAACCAAAATCATGCAATGGTACAAGATTAATTGTGCACAAACTTATGACGAAGTGCATTGAGGCAAATATTATCACTGGTTGTGGTAAAGGTGAGACCGTTTTTATTCCTCGCATTCCAGTTATATCATCTAAAGTCCCATTCCAATTTAAGCGGTTACAGTTTCCTATCCCACTTTCTTTTGCCGTTATCATTAATAAAATTCAGGGCCAACCATTCAAAGCTGGTGCATTACAACTTACACAGCCACGCTTTTCCCATGATCAACTTTATGTAAGAACATTATGCGTGAGAGCAAAAACAAATATTTCTGCTTATGCCAACCCCCGAAATAAAACAAGAAACATTGTTTATAAAGAAATATTCACACTTAATGCAACATAAATACTTCAACAACTTAATTTACCATTACTATCATTACATCCAAGAATGAGTAAATTACCTATTTCAATGAACTGTAACTGTCATTACTGTATTAATAAATGAAATAACACGTACAACGCACTTAGTATTGTGATATATTAAACAAACACAGGTTCATGCATGAAATTGAGCCACGAATGTGTTAATTGAGCCACGAATGTGTTAATCTGCCTGATTTGAACCTTTCCTATTTTATCGTTTATACTTGTCCAGCGCCTCGGGTTCGACTTGAGCACATCTACGCTATCTATGTTTTTCGAAAGAAAATTATAATTTTATATATATATATATATATATATATATATATATGTATATATATATATATATATGTAGCTTGCTTACCAACCACATGGTTCCGGGTTCAGTCCCACTGCGTGGCACCTTGGGCAAGTGTCTTCTACTATAGCCTCGGGCCGACCAAAGCCTTGTGAGTGGATTTGGTAGACGGAAACTGAAAGAATCCTGTCGTATATATGTACATATATATATGTGTTTGTGTGTCTGTGTTTGTCCCCCCCCCCCACCATCGCTTGACAACCGATGCTGGTGTGTTTACGTCCCCGTAACCTAGCGGTTCGGCAAAAAGAGACCGATAGAATAAGTACTAGGCTTACAAAGAATAAGTCCTGGGGTCGATTTCTTCGACTAAAGGCGGTGCTCCACCATGGCCGCAATCAAATGAATGACACAAGTAAAAGAATAAATGACAAGGCTCCGTTCATTTTCATTCAATAAAAAAGGGAAGTTATTTGAAGATTTGCGGACACATTTAATCATGGTAATGAACTCTGTAAGTTTATTTCCTGAGTAGTCTCCCTTTGCTATATCTTTTTAGCAACTAATTTTGAAAATGAATAAAGTAACGATGGGAGTTTTGTTTTTGTTCAGTACAAGTTTAGTCCGTATCAAGCAATTCAATGGTGGAAGGCGTTCCACCCGTGGCAATTCCATTTTATTTTTGTATATCAGAGATAACATTGTCTAGTATATCCTAATTCCTTATGGTAGGTGGGTGCGACTTGAGGGAGATTTAACTGCTATTTCTAACAGAAGTGATTTCCAACGTTGTTGTGAGTTCGTCTTAACTGTGTGTGTGTGTGTGTGTGTGTGTGTGTGTCTGTGTGTGTGTGTGTGTGTGTGCGTGCGCGTGCGTGTGCGCGCGCGTTTCCCCTTCGCTTTTCAAGGCGGTGACTAGAAACTTAAGAGTGATTTAGCTGCTATTTCTAGTAACCAGGCAGAGACTCCTTCGCTGGATGTCAATAATTTATTGTGGGCGGTCAGGGCCGGCCCTATGGTTGCTGGCGCCCCGGACAAGCGCCCTTACATGTATAATTTTTTAAAACTTTCACCAGGAGAACAACTGTGAG
>NC_068995.1:13078874-13079488 GCF_001194135.2 Octopus bimaculoides
TTTTTTTTTGAAAGAAAACCAGTATGGTGCAAGTAGGGTGAATTTAGCGAAAGGTCGTGAGCTGGCAGAATCGTTAGAACGCCGGGCAAAATACTTAGCGGCGTTTCGTCCATCTTTACGTTCTGAGTTCAAATTCCGCTGAGGTCGACTTTGCCTTTCAATTTGAAACCAATATTATATTATATAAGCTATATATAAACTGGCACTCCGTCAGTTACGACGACGAGCGTTCTAGTTGATCCAATCAACAGAACAGCCTGCTCATTAAATTAAGATGCAAGTGGCTGAGCACTCCACAGACACATGTATTCTTAACGTAGTTCTCAGGTAGATTCAGCGTGACACAAGTGCCACTAGGCTGGCCCTTTGAAATACAGGCACAACTGATTATTACCAGCTGAGTAAACTGAAGCAACGTAAAATAGTGTCTAGCTCAAAGACACAACGCGTCGCTGGGAATTGAACTCATGACCTCACGATCGTGGGCCGAGTAAACTAACCACCAAGCCACACACCTTTCCCAGATTTGAGTGTGTGTATGTTCTAAATTAATTGCCCCACTCACCACAAATTTCAGGCCTTGTGCCTATAGTTGAAAGGATTATTATTATTAT
>NC_068995.1:13079588-13080688 GCF_001194135.2 Octopus bimaculoides
ATATATATATATATATATATGTGTGTATGTATGTATATGTATATTTGTATATATATCTTTTACTTGCTTCAGTCATTTCACTGCAGCCATGCTGGAGCACCGCTTTTAGTCAAACAAATCGACCTCGGGACTTATTCTTTGGGAGCCTAGTACTTATGTCGGTCGCTTTTGCCGAACAGCTAAGTTATGGGGCACATGAACACACCAACACCGCTTGTCAAAGTGATGGAGTGAGGAACAAAGACAGACACAGACACATACGCACACACACATATATATATATATATACGGCAGGCTTCTTTCAGTTTCCGTCTTCCAAATCCAGTCACAAGGCTTTGGTCGCCCTAAGGAAGGCTATAGCAGATATCACTCGCCCAAAGTGCCACACAGTGGGACTGAACCTGGAACCATGTTGTTGGTAAGCAAGCTTCTTATCACCAAGCCACTGCTCATATATGAATATCTATATTTATATATAGGAGAGAAAGAGAGAGAGAGAGAGAGAGAGAGGAAGAGTGAGAGAGATGGGGAAATCAGTCGGTCGGTTTCGACTATGAGGAATCTGGCGTTTGATCAAAGCAGATGAATTACATGCTCATTGAATTAATGTGTAAGTGGCTGAGTATTCCATAGACATGTGCCTCCATAACATTATTCTCAGGCAGAATCGATGTGCAATTGTATGACACATTCATACCTTTGGATCACACATACAATCCACTCGACAACCTTCACTACAATTTCTGCCCACACCCATTTTCACTCATGATGTATGAATCAGCCTGAAGCTATAGAAAAGTTATATTTGTGCGAGGAGCCAGTAGTTGCGAAGAGAACATCATAACTATTCAACCGTGTGTGAAATTAAATAAAAAAAAAAAAAGAGAGGAAAAAAAAACAAATAGGTATACAAACAAAACAAAAGCAAAAAAATAATCAATTCAAAAAAAGCAAAACATTTTTGTGGTTTGATTAATTTTAATAATCAAAATGTTATAATGATTAAATTGGAATTGATCAACCAAGCCATGTAAATGCATTCTTCCTTTTTATTATTATCATTATTAATAAAGATTGAATTTAACCAATCAAGATGTTAT
>NC_068995.1:13084857-13087520 GCF_001194135.2 Octopus bimaculoides
ATATATATATATATATATATATATATACGTGATGGCTGCCCCCTCATTATCAAGTATGGCCATTGCACAAGGCTTAACTGTTAATGGTCCTGTTATTGAATGTAACTTTTTAGCTCAGGTAAAAATCTACAATGTCTTGTACTGAATTGGCAGCTAAAACCTCTACCGGCAACAGCCGGCTGTAGTTGTAACTAGGCTTCATGTACCTTAGTATGTTGTTTATGTCCTCCCGCCAAATTACATTCCCTTCTACATGTGACAGATCTGATTAGTAAGGTGTGTAGCACCCCCACCAGCGCCCTGGTAGTGAATCATCAGTCTCACTTTATGAGTACGAAGATGACTCTTGAGTCCAGCTTTACTAAGGCAGGGTCTTCCACAGACACTGCATGTCTGTGTCATAGGAAGACCCTTACCATCTGGAAGTGCAACAGTGATGCCTATCCTGACATCACTCCTTACTTTCTCATGCGCAACTAGAGATTTCCCAAAAGTAGCTGTCCCCTCATGTACAATTCATCTCCAACTCTTACGGTCAATAGCTATGCCCTCCCATGTGTCAGGATGGATGCTAGCATCTCCCAAGGAAGCCTTCAGCAAGTCTTTATACCTCTTTTTTGGTTTATGTAGAGGTCATTCTCCTTTAGCTAACTCTCCGTAAGAGTTGTTTTGGCATCCTTGAATCTTTCATCCTGACCAGATGACCACTCCATCTTATATATATACATATATTGGCCCTTGTGCCAGTGGCACGTAAAAGCACCCACTACACTCTCGGAGTGGTTGGTGTTAGGAATGGCATCAAGCTGTAGAAACTCTGCCGGATCAGATTGGAGCCTGGTGCAGCCATCTAGTTCACTATTCCTCAGTAAAATCTTCCAGCCCATGCTAGCATGGAAAGCGGACGTTAAACGATGATGATGATGATACATGTATACATAGACACACACACACACACATATATATGTTACAGGTCCACGTGTCTGTGGAGTGCTCAGCCACTTGCACATTCATTTCATGAACAGGCTGTTCCGTTGATCGTATCAGCCGGGACGCTCGTCGTCGTAACCGACGGAGTGCCAACAATATACATACATATATCTTTTACTGGTTTTAGCCCAGGGCTGTGGTCATGCTGGTGCACCACATGTAGTTATTCGGTGTTCTTTCCGGTATTGTTTTTGGTGAAGTAGCAAGTCGGACCGAGCTGCTCTTATTTGCATCTCCAGCCATGATATGGGTTTATCGGGTATCCGGGTATCTCAGACAGAAACCTGTCCAGACATTCCTTGAACACTTCCACATCAACACCATGTAGATCTCTCTAAGGTTGCCTGGAAGGATATTGAACAATTGCTGGCTCTTGAAACCCACACTAGAGCAGTACCATGTCCTTATTTTAGATACAGAAGACAGGATCTTTGGTATAGCTGTCAATTCCAAAATTGGGAGCAAAACTCTCCAAGATTTTCCAAATATATATCACCACATATCTCTCTCATCTCTTCTCTCCAGGGAATAGAGACTCAGCTCCTTTAGCCTCTCCCAGTAGCCCATCTTTTGCATCAAGTCATTCTTCTTTGTTTATTGGTGCAGGATTACTTTGAGTTCCACAGTTTGTTTCACACTCTCTGGAGACCATAGATGGGGCCAGTAGTCCCAAGTGGCTGAGAACAAAAGTCTACCATAGGAGTAGCAGGGCCTCCCTTTCCCTAGTTCTGAATATCCACAGAATCCATCGAGACACCCACCTGCACAGTATATATACGTACATGTACATATATATAATAATACACATATATATACATACATATAATATGTATATATATATATATACACATACATATATATATACATACATACATATATATATACATACATGTACACATATATACATACATACATGTACATATATAATATATAGATACATACGTGTACATATATATACACACATACATGTACACAATATATATACATACATGTACATATATATACATACATGTACATATACATGCATTTTTATACATATGTATATATACACACACTTATACATATATATGTATATACACACACATATACATATATATGTATATACACACACATATACATACATTCTTATGCATATATATATGTATATAGGAGAATATACAAAAAATAACAACAGACGAGGACAGGTGGTGTAAATAACAAAAGTATATATTAGTATGACGCTTGGGAATACGGAAAGTCTTTGACGTTTCGAGCTACGCTCTTCAACAGAAAGAATACGGAGACAAGGAGAAAAACACGGAGAAAAAAAATTGAATAATGTTCAGTCAACGGTCAATCATAATACACAGGTATATACATTTTTATACATATATACACACACATATATATATATACACATATGCATACACATATATATATATATACACATATGCATACATATATCTACATACACACATATGCATAAATATATACATACACACATATGCATAAATATATACATACGACTATATATACATACATATGCATACATATATATATACATACAAATATATAGATACAGATATATAAACATAAATACATATATATGTACATTATATATATATATATATATATATATATATATAGAGAGAGAGAGAGAGAGAGAGAGAGAGAGAGAGAGAGAGAGAGAGAGA
>NC_068995.1:13089341-13093593 GCF_001194135.2 Octopus bimaculoides
AAAAAAAAAAAAAAAAAAAAAACCTGAAAATATTTCAATATATTATTTCTGCCAGTAAGATTGATTGATACACAAGACTGGCAATGGAGTTCTTAAAGAGTTTCATTTCAAACATATTCTTCAAATAATTGGCAAACGATATTCTAGACTGAGCCATAACTCATTCAAATAAAGATTTACATTATACATGTGTGGATTTTAGTACACACACAAAGGGAGATTCTACAGAAATTCTTCTAAGCTTAATAATAACCTTTTCAACTATAGGCACAAGGCCTGAAATTTGCAAGGAGGGGATTAGTCGATTATATCAACCTCAGTGTTGCACTCGTACTTAATTTATTGACCTCAAAAGGATGAAAGGCAAAGTCAACCTCGGTGAAATTCAAACTCAGAATGTAGCAAACAGGCAAAATACTGCAAAGCATTTCGCCCAGCATGCTAATGATCTTACCAGCTCGACACCTTGATAATAATAATAATCTTTTCTGCTATAGGCAAAAGGTCTGAAAATTTAGGGGAGGGGACTGGTCGATTACATCGACCCCAGTGTTCAACTGGTACTTAATTTATTGACATCCGAAAGGATGAAAGGCAAAGTCAACCTCGGTGGAATTTGAACAGCGAACATCTTTAAGACGGATAAAATGCAGCTAAGCATTTTGCCCGGTGTGCTAACGATCTGCCAGCTCACTGCCTTGATAATAATAATAATAATAATGATGGCTTCAAATTTTAGCATAAGGCAAGTAATTTTAAGGGATTATAGGAATCAATTACTGAAGTTGACCGTAGCGGGATTTGAACTCAAAATTTGAGCCAGAAGAAATATCAGCCACTAAGCATTTTGTCTGACACACTAATGATATTGTCAGCTCACTGCCTTAAATAATAATCCTCCTTTGTTTTGGCATAAGGCCAGCAATTTTGAGGTGTGTGTGTGTAGGGAGATCAATTACATCGACCCCTGTACTCAACAGGTACTTGTTTTATCAATCCCAAAAGGATGACAGGCAAAGTCAACCTCGGTGGAATTTGAACTCAGAACATAAAGGCAGATGAAATACAGCTAAGCATTTTGCCCGGCATGCTAACATTTCTGCCAACTCGCTGCCTTCAGACAGAACAAAATTTAAAATATAAGACATTTTACTCTGGTGCTTTGCAGTTTCTACCAAAATACATACAGTGCTCTTTAACCTGGGCCTGATAATCATAATATTAACATACGTTTTAATGAATTATCATTTTGTGGAAAAAAAAAAATCAAAATTTTTGAAGCTAAATTTCTTCTTTACAACAAAAATATTTCAATAAAACTATATCCCCCCCCCCCCCATCACTTCCCAACACAATTTCTTAATCCATGAAAGAAATTAATTAAAATCCAACACGAATTTACAGAGTCCTCCATCTTGCCTTCTTGAAAGTGAGGAAATTTTTGTGAATTATTTATATAAATTTAAAAACCACAGAACTAAAAATAACACAAAAGTAATAATTATTTTTGTAAAATTAGTGAGAATATAAAAGTTTAGGATGTTACACTAGAGAACATAAATATCAGGAAGAGAATATATCTTAAGAGTGTTTAAAGAACTGGTGCTTGTGAAGGAGATATTCTTTGAGAAGCAGATTAGGAAGAAAGCAATAATAGGTGGCGTGCTACAGAACTAGTCCAGGTACATTTTGATATCACCTCGTATATATATATGTATATATACATATATACACACACACACACACACACACACTACATGACGTGTAGATACACAGAAATATAAAACTGACTTATAGATATATTTATATGAAGACTAACAGGCCTCTTCTTGTAAAAGGGTGGGTCTGTGTACATACACATATATGTAATTATATAATTATATGCAGATACACGGACATATATTGTATATACAGATATATCTAAATAGTACACAAGCATTCACACATGCACACGTATATATACATTCATATATTATGTACAGATACACAGATATATATTGTATATACAGATATATCTACATATTACACAAACTTTCAAACATGCACATGTATATATACATTCATACACATAAGCACATATATGTATACATACACAACTAGTTTTGAGTGTTTATATATATATAGATATATACACACATACAAGGCATGCATAGATATATGTGCAGACAAGTGTAGACATACACATACACTGTACATTTGACACCTTGCAGGTGCATCTTGCTTCACACTAGTTTTTGAAAATAATTCAGAAACAGAATTTTCATCAAACATTAGTAACCCTCCCAAGCTATTTTCGAGTTTCATGTACTCAGACCATTACAAGATTCAATAATTTTTTCCATCGCCATGTTTGTAACTAAAGCAATTTTAAGTGGAACCTTTATCTTTTTTAACCTGTCCTGTGTATCACGTGATGTATATGAAATATTTCCTTGGTGCCCATGTATCATATATGAAGCATACTCCGATCCTTTTCAACCACAAGTGTGAATTGGGTCTTATGAAAGTAAAGCTTTATATTAATCAGAACGTAAGAAATAAGGCTTCGATGGCACTCCGTCAGTTACGATAAGTGTTCCCAGTCAATGCAATCAACAGGTGAGACAGCTCTTGAAATTAACATGCAAGAGACTGTGCACTCTGCAGACGCGCGCACTATTAATGTAGCTTTCAGGTCGATTCAGTATGACACAGAATGTGACAAAACTGCCTCTTTAAATTACAAGAACTGCTCATTTTTGCCAGCTGCGTGTACTGGAGCAACATGTAATTAAGTGTCTTGCTCAAGGACACAACGCGCCGCCAGCAGGAACCGTGAGCCAAATACTCTAACCATTAAACAACGTGCCTCCACACTAACAAAAGTCTAATAACATGCTTGGATGTTGGATCAAACTATTTTGGACAAGCAAAAAATTAATCTCAAAACTTCCTTTAATTAAAGATTAAAAAAGGCAAAAACTGAAACACAAATTTAAATTTCTTTTAAAATAGTACCATAAATACACTGAATATTAGCCAAAATATTTTATACTACATTGCTTACTACATGTTCATTGATATATTAAATCCTACTGAATCAAACCCAGCTGAAACTATCACTGGTACTATAGTGCAAACTTCAGGACATTATATTTGCTACAGAACCAGCTGCTGCTTTTTTGGGGGTTTTTTCCCATGAATGGTCAAGCACTGCCATGTGATTTCTCTTCCTGACTTGGTGTTATGATATACAAAACCAAATTTTGTTGATATGTATAGTTACCTTAGAAAGCACTGACTAGTAAATCTGGGCAGCGGCCTTGTAAGGAAAATGCGTGTAGTTCATTTTATGCCAAACACAAACTTAATGTATGCACACACACACACACACACACACATATATATATTATACATGCACACATACACACAAATATACATACATGTTTATATACATACCTATGTATATATAAGCAACATACATATAGACATATGTACACACATACATAAAATCACAGATGCAAACACACACATATAGAAATCAGATAAAACAAATACACACATACATATCAATACACACTGTGTGTATGTATGTGTAAGTATATATACATACATACACACATACATATATATACAAAATATAATTTTCCTTCAAGATGAGCTCACCAGTATCAGTTCATATTCGAAACCTAATCAACAGCAGTATGTGTGGTACTCTGCTCCTGATGAGGCTGAGAGAGTGAACTGAAATGGATGAGCTCATCTGCAGGATAAATATTCCAAAAACACACACACACACTGTCATACATATACAAACTACATCTCAACAAGTATTGAGTACTTTATTGAATAATGGTCTTTTATAACTGGAAGTATCCAATCGACATATATACATAAATATATATACATATATAATGCGCTATAATAATAATAATTAATAATAATAATAATAATAATAATAATAATAGTTTTTGAAAATGTCATTGCTTGAGAGAACAAAAAAAAAAAAACAAAAGGAAAAAATTTAAATAAATAAATAAACAGAAGTGGGGGAAACCAATTCATTACATTTTGTTACTATGTGAATAACAATAACAACATAAGGATGATGATGATGATGATGATGATAGTGACAATGATAATGATGATGATGATGATGGTGATAGTGACAATAATGGTGACGACAGAGATGAAAATGGTGATAATGTTGACAATGTCCGATAATAATAATAATGGTTGTGGTGGTGGTGGTGGTAGTGGTGGTGGTGGTGGT
>NC_068995.1:13093851-13094163 GCF_001194135.2 Octopus bimaculoides
TTTTTTTTTTTTTTTTTTACAAGAAGTGTTTGTTTTTGCTTTGTTATTTTGGGGGGTCTTTTTGGGGGATTTTTTTTTTTGCATTTGATCACAACTCAGTAGAATAACATCATCATCGTCATCATCATAATCATCATACTCCAATCCAATCCACTTCCATCATTCTAAAATTTCCACTGTGTGCATCCTCAATAATAACAACAACAACATACACCGTGGAACAAAAGTAAGCATATTCTGCTGAATCCATCCGCTTTTTTTTTCTTTTTTGGTCTTGTCTTTTTTTGGCTTCTTTTACCCTTTTTTTTTTTT
>NC_068995.1:13095204-13096948 GCF_001194135.2 Octopus bimaculoides
GTGCATACAGCAAATGAAAAACAAAAAACTGACACTGTTGGTTACAGCAATAATTGTTCCATTTGATTCGTTCAATGGAACGGCCTGCTCATGAAATTAATGTGCAAGTGGCTGAGTACTCCACAGACACACATACCCTTAAAGTAATTCTCAGGGAGATTCATCATGTCAGAGAATGTGACAAGGCTGGCCCCTTTGAAATACAGGTACTACTCATTTTTACCAGCTGACTGGACTGGAGCAACATGAAATAAAGTGTCTCGATCAAGGAGAGAATGTGCCGCCAGGAATTGAACTCACAACCACACGATTGTGAGCCCTGTTGTACTCTTTCGCCCCAACTTTCTCTCACTCTTTCTTCCTGTTTCTTGAGTAAAGCTGCGATGGACTGGCGTCCCGTCCAGCTGGTGGGGAACACATACGCCATAGAAACCGGGAAACCGGGCCCATGAACCTGGCTAAGTTTTGAAAGGGCGCAAAGAAAGAAAAACATAGATACACACAGACATATTGGCATGAGGTGAGTAAAATCAGAGCATCAAACAAAAAACAGTTTGTGGGATTCTGTCCTATGTTGATCATATATTTTTATACCAAGGTCAACTTAGTCTTTTTCCCCACATATGAAGTCGATAAAATAAAAACACCAAACAAAGTACTAAGATTAATATATAAATCACTGAAAATGGTGCCCCAGCATGGGCAGAGTTAAACGACAAACTTTTTTGATAGAATAAAGAATATGTATAATATAAACATATATTACCTCTTGTCTAAAGAGACGAGCAAACTGTGCACAATCCGTACTTTTTATGAAACTAACCACATCACTAACAGTCCAATAAAGAGGGTTTGACAATATATCGACACACATGTCATCATTTTCTTCTTCTTTCTTTATAGATATTTCTTCTTTCGGAGATATTGGCTGCATAAATACAGAAGGAAATGACAATAAATAGAAAAGAAAATATTACAGAATATATATGTGTGTGTGTGTGTGTGTGTGTGTGTGCGTGTTTGAATACAATATACAAATATAGGGAGACAATGTTTATATCTCATAATAAACTCCAATAAAAGAAATGCACAAGCACAAGCATGGCTGTTGAGGTTAAGAAGCTCACTTTGCTACTATGTGGTTCCTGGTTCAATCCTATGACATGGCACCTTGGAAAAGGGTCCTCTACAGTAGCTACAGGCCAACAAAAGCCTTGCGGGTGAATTTGGTAGATGGAAACTTCATAAAAGCACAGGGGACAACTGATGAAGGGAATGTTCTTTATGTTGCATGTTTCGTTTCTCTGTTTTTTTCGTTGTTCGAAAAAAAGTTCATTTTCTATGTTTTTGTATTTTATGTTCTTGTTTCTCATTTTATCTACATTTTTTTAATGTCCTGTACCGATATATATATGCATGTATATATATACATATATATGTAGGTATGTACATATATAGTATGTATATATGCATATATTTATATATTATTATTATTATTATTATTATTATTATATACCCACAACATAGATTAGTAGTTAGCGACTTTGGGATCAAGGCAAAATGGGTGCCCAGAATTAGACAGGCTTGGAGAAGAAGGGTGTGGAAGCTTAAAGACCCTGCAAACGGACAGAGACTTAGAGACAAGTTACTTGAAGCATTTAACGAAATAGAAGGGGATATAGCATTATACAACGTGGAAGACAATTGGAGATTTCTGCGGGACAACCTGTTGAAAGCCACCGAC
>NC_068995.1:13099098-13109439 GCF_001194135.2 Octopus bimaculoides
GACACGTAAAAGCACCCACTACACTCTCTGAGTGGTTGGCGTTAGGAAGGGCATCCAGCTGTAGAAACTCTGCCAAATCAGACTGGAGCCTGGTGTTGCCATCCGGTTTCACCAGTCCTCAGTCAAATCGTCCAACCCATGCTAGCATGGAAAGCGGACGTTAAACGATGATGATGATGATGATGATATATAAATGTAGGAGGTTGAAAAGGAACACATGAGTTGATATGTATTAGGAAAATAGACAAGGTAGAAAATGCTAAAATAGTTTTATCATGAAGAACATTTTAGTACCGGTTTCAGTCTTTGCAACTTTTTCAACTTAGAGAAAAGCATGAAAAATAATTAAATTGTGGAAAAATTAAATGAAATGTTTTTTAAACATATTTCCATAATTTTCAAATGCAAGGGACATTTTCCTCTTTTTCTATCTGTCTCTGTCTCTCTTTTTTTACTCTTGTGGGTTCTAAGTAGTTAGCAGCAGCTAGGTTGATATGAATTCTTGTCTTTGATTGTTTAAGCAGCAGCAGTAGTAGTAGTAGTAGTAGAGAAAGGAGGCGGCGGAGAAGCAGAAGAAGGAAGAAGAGAAAGAATAAAAATGCGGGAATGGTATGACAGTAGCAGGATGTTGGTGGAATCCTCTTAAATGGTCAAGTGACCTATTAAAAGTGACCTGTTGTGGTTATAATAGTGATTGGAATTATATGGAATAAATTTATGTGAAGTGACTGTTTTGAATATATTGTTTTCAATATTTGCGTGGGTGTTATTCTAAGGCCCTGGTGATAGTGTCATTTGTTGTGGGTGCATTCAAAAGGGGTTGGTACTTTGTGATAAAGAATGACTCTTTACTAATGTGCTGACTACAGAAGGTATCGTCCCTGAATTGATAGAGGGGGAAAATTCTGAAGCTGGGTTGTTTGTTATTGGCACAAACGTCGATGTGCTTGCTGAATGCTATTTTTCTGTTTTTCGGAATTTTGATCTGGGATCTGTGCAGAGCCATCTTTTCATGTAGAATATTTTTGGTTTGGCCTATGTATTGCTCTCAACACCCAGAGCAGGTTAATAATTATATCAGGTTCTCCGAAGCACATGTGAAGTTGCTTTTCGCTGTGAAATGTTGACCCTGTTTGAAAGAGAATTCTGATCCCTCAATTAAGCTGACACATATACCACAGTTAGGTCTTCCGCATTTTTTCTACTGACGGCTTCAGTGTTGTTGTTGAGCGTATTCGGGTTTGCATTAGGAGACTTTTCATAGATTTGGGCTGTCTTTTGTTTTTTTATGATGGTGTGCGTTTGGAGAATTAAATTCATTCTGTGGTCCCTTTTTAGTAGGAGAATGTTTTGGAGGATGGTGTCGAAAGCTTCATTGTTAAGAGGGTTGTGTGTTGAGATGTATGGTAGGGCTTTTAGTTGTAAATGCTATTCCCCAACTCAGTCGAGGGGTCTTGACTTATAAATCATTTGATGACCTCACTGTTGCTGGTGCCACGCAAAAAGCATCCAGTACACTGTAAAGTGGTTGGTGTTATGAAGGGGCATTCAGCCATAAAAACCTGCCAAAGCAGACAGTAGAGCTTGTTGCAGTCTTCTGATTTGTCTGCTCCTGTCAAACCATGCAACCCATGCCAGCAAAGGAAACAGAAGTTAAATGACGATGATGATGATGAATAATCTGAGATTAGACTATGTCACTCAATTTACCTCGGTTTTCCTCTGCCATGGGTACCTTTTTCTTTTCTTTTTTTTTTCGGCACATAGCACAGATACCTTAAGAAACAGGATATTCAATTACTCTGACAAAGGGAAAGCATCCAAACAGAATACAAGGGTGGGCTGAAAAGTTCACATGCCAACTATGAAGGAGTGATGCTAGAGCTGTGAAATCTTGCATGCATTAATTTCAACTTCTTGATAATGGTATTGTTTCTTTTCAGGTAAACTGATGTCTCACTGTTCAAAGAATACTTCAAAAGTAACTTGTAGCAACTTCTCTTGAAAACTGATAAAATTTGGCATTGTGGTATTATCAAGTACCAGTAGAAAAATGGTTTAGTCTCCAAGGACACTCATGATGACATAGTTGCTACATTAAGAGATGATGCTCCAGCTTTTATATCAACAATGTAAAAGTAGGCAGCTGAATTTAGGAGAGGAAGGGAGAGCTTTCAAGATGACCCATGGTCTGGATGTCCCGCAACTGCCGCTGAGGAAAACACTGATCATGTCCACCACATGCTGATGGATAACAGGCGATTAACAGTAAACCAAATGAGGTCTAATTGTGAAGGGTACCCGTGGAAGGGGTAGACCCAAGAAGACGTGACAAAGTGGTGAGAAAGTTATTGATGGCCTATGTGCTGTAGGGAGTGAAGAGCTTAAATACAGTTTGATAGTGTGATAAAGTACTGTGAAAACCAGAGGTGAAGTGGATTAGAGACATTGGAAGAGCAACATAATTTCAAATACTTACGGTGATAGGAAGTGCTGCCTCAGTTGTTGGAGACGGTAAGGACTTGGCAGAACTAGATGGTGGAGCAGGGGTAATAAGGATCTTTTTATGGGTTTTCCTTTCAAAACTATATTTTGGAAGCTTAGCACCTCGAGTATGAATTTCTGAACGTGGAGGAACATGGTGAGTGTATTTTCTTTTAATTGCAGGTTTACTATCAGAAGTCTTTTTAGTATCACTTTTGGAGGAATTATTTTCACTGGATGGTGAGGCAGACCGCTTCTCAGAGACAGTGTTGGAATTTTCAGCAGTAACATCATCAGCATAAATATCATCCATGGACGATCTTGATTTACGACTCAAACTTCCTTTCCTTTTCTTTCTTCGTTTCCCAGTTTTCCTAGGACCATTCTCTAGATTGCTGTGACCTCCTGGAGGTCGACCGATTTTCCGCTTTTTCTTACCATAGTAATAGGCTGGAAATGTTGAGTAAAAAAGAGACAATAAAACAAGCAAGTCATGGTCAGGTGACATACTCTGCATATGATTTAAGAAAAAAGGAGAAAGAAAAGAAAAACAGTGCAATTATTTCTCAATCTATAAATACTCACATCAGCACACAATTTGTTAAGATGCAATTTGTAGATTATGTAAAAACATTTTAAAAGAAGTTGTTACATTCAAGGAACAACGAACAAAAGATTAACTGCTCAGCTATTATACATACACACACACCAGAAAATCCAGCTAGAATCACCCTTTTGACTAACATGGCAGCGAGCTGGCAGAACCGTTAGCACGCTGGGCGAAATGCTTAGCGGTATTTCGTCTGCCGTTACGTTCTGAGTTCAAATTCCGCAAAGGGTCGATAAATTAAGTACCAGTTACACACTGAGGTCGATGTAATCGACTTAATCCCTTTGCCTGTCCTTGTTTGTCCCTTCTATGTTTAGCCCCTTGTGGGCAATAAAGAAATAAGAATCACTCTTTTGACTAACATTTCTTAACCCTGTCACACTATATTCCCACTGTAGCAGGAATAGGTTAAACGTCATCTCTATTAGATTCTCAGTAAAACAGTAATGAACGAAACACGTAGAAAAAGAAGATATAACTGATTCTGTCGATTGGTTTGTCTGCTATCATTACTCTTGAGCTGTATTTCTTCTATTTGTTTGTCATTTGACTGTGGCCATGCTAGAGCACCACTTTTAGTCGAACAAATCGAACCCAGGACTCATTTAGAATGAGAAGTGTAAAGAGGACATTCGTAGGATTTGAACTCAAGAAGTAAAGTTTGAAACTAAATACTACAAGGTTCATTACTTTCTGAAGCATTATATATTTAACAAATGTCTTATTTGCATCACTAAGTTCAAATCCTCGAAACTAGACCAAGAAATCCTCAATATAATTCTAATTCATCATAAAGTCACCAAGCTCAACTATCACAAAATTTGAAGGGACATAACTAAATACTGCAAGATATCTTGTTCATTATTGTTCTAATATTGATATAAGGCAAAAATATGGAGAGGAGTGAGTTAAATTTATAACAAATCCAGGACTTGAAAGGGTACTTGTTTCATTAACTACGGAGGGGTGAGAAGCAAAATCAATAATTATAAAACTATTTGAAGTACAACAAATATATTTTTATTGAATACTCTCTTACCCACCCAACCGCAGACAAAAAAAAACCTATATGAAAAGAAGCGAATTATATTTGAATAGGAAAATGAAGTGGTACGAAAAATACACTGTAGTTTATAAAAGTAATACTGATAGAGTTCCTAGTTGCAAGGGAGATAATCAATGGAAGCTAATAAAATCTTAATGCATTACAATAGAATTTCTTGCTTTTAATTATGGATTAAACTGTGTAACTGTAACTTATAGCTGTCACCTTTTTAAATTTACCGCCTTATTTCCACACAAGAATAGATAACTGGCTGGTTTGGCTGGCTGGGATTTTAGGAAGATTATTTCTTTTTTAAATAAATTTGTACATTTCTGTATTAATGAAGCAATTATTTTACACCTGAATGCCCTTTTCTACACTGACCACAAATTAGAAGTAGGACCTTGTTAATGAAACAGACTTAAAATTAAACTCTGTGCCAAGAAATAGGACACAATGAGACTACCAAAAGAGAGAGAGAGAACACAGTATGACTCAAACCTCATGAGGAGTATCTTCACTCTGTGACCACTGCACTCCAGTTCATAGATGAGAGGCAGATAAAAGAACAGAAGTGACATATACAAGCACAAAACTTGCTAAATGTTTAGCAGATCTGAAATTATTCAAGGACACTGAAGCATTTTACATCATGGAGGTAACATGACAGCTGCTTCAAATGTACACTTCCTGACCACTCGGTTCCATGTTCAGTCCTACTGTGGGGTACCTTGGATTTGTGTCTTCTGCCATAGCCTTGGGCTGACCAAAGACTTGCAGATGGATTTGGTAGACAGAAACAGAAAGTAGCCCATTGCATGTGTGTATGTGTGTGTGTGTGTGTGTGTGTGTGCATTGTCTCCTTGTCTTGACATTGCATGATTGTTGTAAATGAGTACCACCACCATACAAGCAGTGTCCATTTTCAATCTCCCTTGAAAACATGTTCAGTCATGAGGAAATATTACACTGGAAACAGGTGGAGGTTGGTGACAGAAAGGGCATCTGGTTGTAGGAAAAATTTACCTCAACAAATTCTGTTCAACCCATGCAAGCATGGAAAAGTGTATGTTCAAACAATGATGCTCGTGACAACATAGGCTATCAAATTTACCTTTACTTAACATCACAACAGTATCATTGATTAAGCCATAGTAACACAGTCACTGACACTACTCTTCTAATACAAGGAAATATAGTATCTGTATCCCAGTCATAAAATTACAACGAAACACTAAAAATGAAACCAAATCAAAGAGAAGCAAATATAACTGTGTATTTTAAATGGCTATCACAATGGTTTTAACACCAGTCATTCCAAGACTTGGAAGGAACCACTGCACCATCTCATCACCACTCGTGTCTCAATCTTATCTATTGGTCCCAACATCCTTAAATCTGATCTTACTTCTCACACTTTCAATTGTTACCCATACATCCACTGGCAGCTCAAGACACATTTTGAACTCTCGTTATTCGTACTTGCCCCATTCATAAAACATGCTCATACCAACACAGCTAATTTATCCTCTTGCCGTCTTTAAACACCCACCAGGTCTCTCACCTGACTTCTGCTCCATCATTCAAACGGGTTAAAGCAAAATCCTTTCACACTTCCTATACATACTTACTATATTTTGTTTTGGTGAGTTGAGAGCAGTTTTCGGGACAGTCATCATCAATACAGTGTGGACTAATCAAATTCGGGCAACATTCAAGCTTAATACATATCTGTCGACAGAACTCGTCAAGCTGTTTCACATTTCGGCACAGCTCAACAGCAGCACGATAACTCTTGCCCTTGTATCTAAATAACGAAAAAGAAAAGAAAAAAATTGTAGTTGTAACAATAATTTCTTACATTGTCAATAATAATTAATAATAATAATTTCTCTGTCAGGTAGACATGGGTATGTAATTGAGCAGTTTGCATGCCAGCCTCATACTTTCGGGTTCAATCCCACTGCGTGGTAACTTGGGCAAGTGTCTTCGGCTACAACTCTGGGCGAATCAAAGCCTTGCAAGTGAATTTGGTAGACAGAAACTGAAAGAAGCCTATGGCTTGTGCATCCATGTGTGTGTGTGGTTGTCTTGATATTCATGACAGTTGTAAGTGAAAGTAACCATCATCCAAGTGGTGTCATTCATTTCCAATCCTCTAGGAAAACATGTCTGGTCCAGGGAAAATATTCCCTTACTTGGTGAGGATCAGCAACAGGAAGAGAATCTGACCATAGAACTCATCATCCTCATCATCATCGTTTAACGTCCGTTTTCCATGCTGGCATGGGTTGAACAGGCCACCCATGCAAGCAGGAAAATGGTGGTGGTAGTGGTGATGATGCACAAGGAAGAAAATTTTTTGAAGGACAAACAGCAGTGATTATATCAAGCATACAGTTGACAGCTACTTTACAGATCCAAGATAAATGAAAGGCAAAGGTATTGATGGGAAGATTTGAACTTAGAACATAAAAATATTAACTGGAACAAGGTATTTTGTCCTGCATTCTTTCATCATCACTATCATCATTTGATGTCCACCTTCCATGCAGGCATGAGTTGGACGGTTTGACAGGAGCCAGCCAGGTAGAAGACTACTCCAGGCAACTGTCTGTTTTGACTGGGTTTTTACAGCTGGATGCCCTTCCTAACACTAATCACTATGCAGAGTAGACAGAGGGATTTTTACATGGCACCAGCACAGGCGGGATCAGTTTTGGCATGGTTTTTACAGCTGGATACCCTTCCAAATGCCAACCACTTTACAGTGTAGACTGAATGCTTCAATCATTTTCTAATACAGAACAGACCTTAAATCCATCAACTCTGAGACCTGGCTATTAACAAAAATTGACCATTAAAGTAGAGCCCCAGTGTTGGAGGGCCTACGAAGGTCATAGGTAAAGCTTAGTCTTCTTACTAACCCAGTAAGAAAAAAAAGACAAAGACAACACCCTAAGATGTAAGATGAAGAAAAAAGGAAAAATGACTTACTTTGCTTTTAAAACTTGTTGATGCATGTTAGGGTTGTCTTCTCCATCCACTTGTAACTCACGTAACACACGACTGGATTTATAGGCCACATTAATCAACATAGTCAGTACTTCCGTCATGACTAGTTTGATGGGGCCAGGACCAATTGATTTAGGCAGCTCAGCTATGCGACTCTTTGCCAGATAGGGACCAGAAAAGCAACGGTGATTGTAGTATATCTTAGGGCACCACGTGTCCTCTGTAGAGATAGAAATAAAGACACAAATTTTTTTTAAATGCAAGGAAATAGATGATTATTAAAATAGTTTAAAAGTTTTTGACATGTATCGTAACAGTATAATGATACAATAACAGAATGATATTGCTCTATATTTCTAAAACAATGGATTTTTTAAAATTTCGAAAGGAAGTTCAAGCAATTATATCAATCCAAAATTTGATTGAAACTTATTTTATCAACCTTGCAAGGATGAAAGGCAAAGCTAATCATGATAGGATTTGAACTCAGAATGTGAAGGGACAACTAAATATTGCAATGCACTTTGTTCATCACTATCAATTCTGATAACCTGTCACTCTATAAAATAACAGTTTCAAATTTTGGCTCAAGGCCAGCAATTTTAGGGAGATGGGGTATTTCAATGACATCTCTCCCAGTGCTCAATTGGTACTTATTTTATCACCTCATCCTCAACTTGGTACTTATTTAATTGACTCGAAAGGATGAAAGGCAAAGTCAACTCCAGTGAAATATGAGCACAGAACATGAAAAGCTAAAAAGAAAGTAGTTAAGCATTTTGTCCAACATTTTAAAAATATCTCTTTAAAATTCTTAAAGTTTAATAATTAGAAACTAAAACAAACACCTTACGACAGTTAATAAATATGTTAAAATGAAGCAATATTTACCTTCAATATTGACATTTTTAATTTTATTGTATGTATCTGTGGCTGATAAATGACTTTCAATTGTCACTGGTCTACAATAAAAAGAATATAACTTGATGACAACATGAAACTTAAGCCAATATAGTCAGTATTATTTAAACAAAGTAATAAAGAACCATTGTGTTAGACTACAGCAATAAATCATCACCATTTTACATCGATTTTTTCCAATACCAGTATGCTAGTTAGAGAGGTCTATTCCAAAACTTCTCTCCACTTGCTGTAGTCCATCACCTGATATATATACAACAAAGAAAATTATTAAGCTTTTTGTTCTGTATGTCATGTGGATTCCCTTTTTTGAATGCTCTTCTTCTCATCAACCATTAGAAAACGCACTCTGAATATGTTTTATTTTTGTGACTGACGCTAGAGAGGTTGCTCGTTAGAACCAAAGAGATCCTTCTATTCTGTGTAAGCTTTTATACAGAGTTAGTGCTCTCCAAGACAAGATGCCCTTGCTACAGCTTGTTAAGTTTAAATCTTCAACATGTCTTCAATAAACTCCATCAGATACATGCAATCATGGAAAGGTGAACATTAAAAAAAAAATCTTTAAAACTAAATCATGGCTTTTTTTATAGGGTTAAAATACATTAATGCAACATGGTCTTAGAAACATCAAAATTAGGATGCCAATTAACCCTTTCACAACAAAATTGTAATGAAATACACCTACCTATGACTTGAAATAATCGCAGCTTGAAGGGATTTAGTAAAATAATTTTGTCATTATTCAGATGGAGCTTTAGACACAGTAAAATGAATCATATATGACCACTTTATAATGTGACAGGTTTTGTGTCAAAGGACAAGGGGTGGTCTCAGTTAAGTCGGTATAAAAACTTTAAAACAAACAGCCTCTGGCCATGATTTATGTATTTTCATCCATCAACATTATTCAATGTCTGTCTTCCATCCCAGCATGAGTCGGATGGCTCCATAGGATATGATAAATCGGAAGACCGCATTGTGAAACAATGTCTGCTTTAGCATGGTCTCTGTGAGCAAGAATGCAATGATTATGGGTGGGAAGTGAAAGAAATTTTGTGTCATTATTTCTATCACTACAGAGGACATGTGGTGCCCTAAGATTTACTACAATCATTGTTGCTTTTCTGGTCTCTGTCTGCAAAGAGTCACATAGCTGAGCTGCCTAAATCAATTGGTCCTGGCCCCATCAAACTAGTCATGACGTACGTACTGACTATGTTGATTAATGTGACCTATAAATCCAGTCATGTGTTATTTATAGTTGTGATAGAATGGTAGCAGAGAGTAACAGGGTCCAAAGCTAGTGATATTGGAGAGAGAAAAAGAGTCTTATAATCTTTTGCTGTACTTGAGAAGACACATCAAGCTGAGTAAAATTGCTGTCTTCCACACATATAGGCTCCTCCTTTCAGGTGCCAGTGCCACTTAAAAAGCACCGTGCCACTGCTGCATTAGCGCCTCTGTGCCAGTGCTGCATTAATGCACCCATACCAGCGCAGCATACACAGTGCCGGTGACACATAAAAATCACCCAGCACACTATGCTAAGGGCTTGGTGTTAGGAAGGGCATCCAGCCATAGAAACCATGCCACAACAGACAGCTGGAACCTGGGCAGCTCCCTGCTAGCCAGCTCCATGTCAAACCATCCAACTTATGCCAGCATGGAGAGTGGACATTAAACGGAGGTGATGATGAAGATGATTCATTTAGTGTCCATGTTCCATAGTGGCATAGGTTGGATGGCTTGACAAGATCTGATGGGCCCAAGGATAGCATCATGCTCCAATATCTACTTTGGTGCAGTGTCCACAGTCAGATGTCCTTACTCTTTCACTTGTTTCAGTCACTTGACTGTGGCCATGCTGGAGCACCGCCTCTAGTCGAGCAAATTGATCCCAGGACTTATTCTTTGTAAGCCTAGTACTTATTCTATCGGTCTCTTTTGCCGAACCGCTAGGTTACGGGGACGTAAACACACCACAATTGGTTGTCAAGCGATGTTGGGGGAACAAACACAGACACACAAACATATACACATACATACATGTATATACATATATATATATATACACATATATACATATACATACATATATATATACATATACATACATATATATATATACATATATATACATACATATATATACATATATATACATATATATACATACATATATATACATTTATATACATACATATATATACATCATATATACATATATATACACATATATACATACATATATATACATCATATA
>NC_068995.1:13111123-13113945 GCF_001194135.2 Octopus bimaculoides
ATATACATATATATATACATATATATATACATATATATATACATATATATATATATATATATACATATATATATACATATCCACACACATACATATACATATATATATATATATATATATATATATATATATACACATATATACAACGGGCTTCTTCAGTTTCCGTCTACCAAATCCACTCGCAAGGCTTTGGTCGGCCCGAGGCTATAATAGAAGACACTTGCCTAAGGTGCCACGAACACATACCAAAAACTATGAAAACAAAAGCAAAACAACTTACTCAGGCTGCACAACAGCAACTTGTTTGTGAGGTCGCCTAAAGCCAGTTCTTCGTGGAGGATTCAGCTGGTACCCGTTGCTCTCACACCAGCCAACTGGAAAAAGATTGTGCGAGTCGATGTCTTCGATAAAACTCGCTTTCATTTTAGAACTGTTGTCCAGGTGAATCCACATCAGTCTGTCAACAATCTTTGTAATAGTAGCAGCACATATCTGGTTGCTATTATCTGGATTTACAGCCTCAAGTTTCAGACCACGCTGGAACTGATGGTAAGGAACATCCTAAACAGAAAGAAAAATAAATGAGAGAATAATGGAGACAGTTTTCAGAATCAATTATTTATTTTTTACTTCCTTCAGCCAATGGACTGCACTACAGCCATGTTGGAGCACCACTTTGAAAGAGTTTTTTTAGTCAAACAGATCGCACCCCCAGTATTTATTTTATTTAAAATTTGATACTTATTCTATTGGTCTCTTTTGCCAAACCACAATGCTATAGGGACGCAAACAAACCAACACCAGTTGCCAATCAGTGCAGGAGTGCGGTGGAGAGACAAACAGACAAACACACATGTGCACGTTTGTTTGTGTATGATAGGCTTCCACATAGTTTCTGTCTACCAAATTCACTTACACTAGGGCAATAATAAAAAAATATTTATCCAAGAAGCTGTGCAGCAGGACTGAACCCAAAACCATGTGGTTGCAAAGCAATAACCGACCCAACAAGATTGGGAGCCCTCTACATGGTTGTTTGGGCACCTCAACATGGCCATTTGACCTAGAAATAGCCAAGCCAATGAGGGACAATAACAGAGAACTATGCAGATGTAAGGATGGCTATGATGTTCACTTCACCACAACAAGACCCCAAGTTCTGTCCCACAACACAGTACCTTGGGTAACCATCTTCCAAGCTAGACATGGGTTGTAAGTAATGTCTTGTGAGTAAAATTTGGTAAATGGAAACTGGGCAAAAACCCACAATGTGTGTGTGTGTGTGTGTGTGTGTGTGTGTGTGTGTGTGTGTGTATGTGTATGTGTGTGTGTGTGTGTGTGTGTGTGTGTTTTTACTATGCTTAAAAATCATATTGTTCCCTTATGTCCTATAACATAGCAGTTTGACAAATAGAAATCAATAAAATAAGCAGCAGACTAAAAAAAACAAGCATTGGCATTTATATGATTGATCCTTGAAGGTGGTGCCACAGAACAGCTGCTGTCCATTTACTGGAAAGAGTAAAAACAAAAAAGGGTAGAAAAGGGGTTTAAAGAAAAAAAAAAAAGTACTTTACCATGCAAACTGATCCAAAGCAATTGCGAGGAGCAGCTTTACAATCTATATTGGAAAGGTATTCTGCCCAATCAAACTCTCCGTCCCAACCTGTAGAGAAGAAAGAAAGCTATTTAGTGGAATGAGCCATATTAAGTGACAATGTGTACAAAATGTTTACAGAACCATCACTGATGCCTTTGCTTATAAGATTACTCTAGAACCAAGAATATCTAATAAACTAAAAAAGGTTAGACAAGCAGAGATGACTACTCGAAAAGTAACAATGGACCGAGGTGGTCTTACAACTTCAGAAGCAACTTCTTTACACGTATTCCAACAGCCATTTATCAATGTAGCTGTGAAGACAATACATAAACTGAAATATTTAACTATACTCTTTTACTTGTTTCAGCACTGGCAGGGTCACTAAGTAACTTGCAAGACAAAGATCCTTTGAGAGGGGAGGGGGCATTGGAGGAGGTGGCCTTGTACCAGGTGATGAGAGGTTAAGAGTGTGACAGAGATAGAAACAGGAGTCTTTACCAAAATTTGTCCAGTCCACTATACTTGTCCAACTTCCAATATCAAGTTCACGCACACTGTGCCATGAACTTCTTAACCACACAGCCATGCCTGCCTACATTCATATACATACACGTGTGTGTGTGTGTGTGTGTGTGTGTGTGTGTGTGTGTGTGTGTATATATATATAGATAGATAGATAGATAGATAGATAGATAGATATACATACATACACACACACACACACAGAGCAGTGCCCCATCATGACCACAGCCTCTGGCCGAAACCAATCGCTTTCTCTTTCTCTCACACACACACATATATATATGTATATATAAAGGAGACCACTAGGTGGACTGTTAATGTGCAAGAAGATCACATGTAATGTGTCTACTGTGGTTAAGAAGTTCACTTCACAATCATGTGGATTCAGGTTCCATCCCACAGTGTAGTACCTAGGGTGTCTTCAACTATAACCTCAGGTGGACTAATTAATGCCTTGTGAGTGGAATTTAAAAGACAGGAAATGTACAAAAGCATGAGAGAGAGAGAGAGAGAAGGGTTTCTACTTGTCTTCACATTGACACCGTTAAAAACAATAGTGACATTTACTTTCTGTCTACTATAAAATATCCATTATTGATTGGTTTTATTATTTCAGTATGTGAAGACCAGCAAAGTATAAAATACCTTAATTGGAAATATATATATATATATATATATATATATATATATATATATA
>NC_068995.1:13114292-13115538 GCF_001194135.2 Octopus bimaculoides
ATATATATATATATATATATATATATATATATATATATATAAAGACTATCTGGCTGTAGAATGCAGCCTCAGTAAGACATACCTGGCAAAAATGGAGATAAAATCCTATGATATATGGAATATTTCAAGCAGAACTTTTATCAAGAAAACAGTTTTGTCCAAAAGAATTTTAGATTCACTTCTCAGAGAAACATGCTAATCATCATCATCATTTAATGCCTGCCTTCCATGCTGGTATTGGTTAACACCTCACACATCTTCCTTTTTACTAAAGTCTCACCTCTTGTGATCCGATCACTTTATGCTTTTAGTAATCTAGCCTACAGCACTCCAAGAATGCTATAATGTGCAAGGTTTCTTAGAAATGTTACACGACTGTCACTAATGATTTAATCACAGACATATGACATGCCAATAAATAAATCTACTACAACATCTATCCACACTTAGCTGGCATGCCAAGTCATACCATCCACTAGTCTTCCATGTTCTTTTCCCCACTGGACTGCTTTCTACAACAACCTAACTATGGATCTTTCTTTTCCTTCATTATTATTATTATTATTGTTGTTGTTGTTGTTGTTGTTTTTAGCTGCCTTGCAGTATGTACAACATAAAAAATTATCATACTTAGAAACACTAATTTACCATACTTTCACAACTACTTTGAAACAATACTTTCACATTCAAAATTACTTCCGCAACAAATTAAGTAATCCATTATTAATTTATGCATCAATTAATTGAATTTAAAATAAAATCTGATTGAAAGGAAGATTAAAAAAACCAAAACTAAAGGCAAAACTGGCACACAGCTGGTTATGACAATGAGTGCTCCAGCTGATCGGATCAACGGAACAACCTGGTTATGAAATTAACATGCAAATGGCTGAGTATTCAATAAACATGCATATCCTTAACCCATTACCTACCAGTGATCTCATATGAGATCACTTAAAAATTACAAATTTCATAATTATCTGTATCGAGTTAAATTCGACGACTGGCACTCATGCCAACGTCGTCTCCTTCATTGGACACGAAATTCAGCTTGCAAAGACTTGTTGGGGCAAGCGAAAGCGAAATCGTGATGGCACCTGTGCCCAGTGTCGCCTTTCTGGCACTTGTGCCCGTGGCATGTGTAAGGACTTTCGAGCGAGATCGTTACCAGTGCCCCTGGACTGGCTCTTGTGCGGGTGGCACATAAAATACACCATTTTGAGTGTAGCCATTGCCAGTACCGCCT
>NC_068995.1:13115739-13116616 GCF_001194135.2 Octopus bimaculoides
TTAGGAACGGCATCCAGCTGTAGAAACTCTGCCAAATCAGATTGGAGCCTGGTGTAGCCATCTGGTTTCACCAGTCCTCAGTCAAATCGTCCAACCCAGGCTAGCATGGAAAGCGGACGTTAAACGACAATGATGATGATGATGATCTGTCAATATTTATACATATCTAACCTTTTTGCTATATCTACTAGGTATATTTCTCTGGTATTCAAATGAGGTCTGCTCATTTTTCACCCAATATCTCGCTTATTTCTATTTAAAATGTTATTTTGATCATTCCAGCGTGTTTCTAAGGCTGTTTTATGCTAGAAATCAAAGTTTCATAAAAAAAATTCTAGTTAATAGAATTATGGGAGGTAATGGGTTAACATAGTTCTCAAGGAGATCCAGTGTGACACAGAATGGGACAAGGTCGGCCCTTTAAAATTCAGATACTACTCATTTTTGCCAGCTGAGTGGACTGAAGCAACAGGACATTAAGTGTCTTGCTCAAAGGCATAATGCACCACTGGGAATTGAACTCCTGATCTTACAGCCATGAGCTGAATGCCCTTTAACCACTAAACCAGGCACATTCACTGAAAGGAAGATGCTATTAATATTCTTTTACTTGTTTCAGTCATTTGACTGCGGCCATGCTGGAGCACTGCCTTAAAGGGTTTTAGTCGAACAAATCGACCCCAGGATTTATGCTCTCTGTAAGCCTAGTACTTATTCTATCAGTCTCTTTCGCCGAACTGCTAAGTTACAGGGACGTAGACACACCAAGATCTGTTGTCAAATGATGGTGAGGGGATAACACAGACACAAACACACACATAAATATAGACACACACACATATATATATATATATATATATATATATATATATATATA
>NC_068995.1:13117040-13122088 GCF_001194135.2 Octopus bimaculoides
GAATGACAAATTTTTGAAAAATGTATGAGAAAGTTTATAAATGTTTAACCTGCTGGTTTTTTCAAATGAATTCCCTTCCTCCTGCACCACATAGCAGGAAAGATACCAGGTGAGTCGATGTGGCAACCAAATCGGATGTATGAACGTTCATTGAGGGGTCGAACATCATCAATTTCGACAATGAAGTATTTATCATCAATAACATCAATTACAGTAGCAGGACAAATTTCGTTCTTTGTCACTGGGTTCACAGCCTCAAGCTTCCATCCAGCTTTGAAATTATGCCTGCGGATTTCAATCTGATCCTAGTAAAAGAAAATATATTTTAAGATATTTTAAAAAAAAAAAGAACAAAGAAATCAGTTTTTTCTTAAAACTAAAGAAAAAGGTTTCTTTTTTTCTCTCCTTGTTTTTACTGCAGATCTAGAAATATTACTATTGTCTTGTTGAATGTTGGGAGGGTCATTATGTCATTAATAAGCACCTGCACTGGTTCTATTTCACTTCTTATATTTATATTGTTTGATTAGTCAGTCAGTCAGTCAATGAGATGCATTTCTCAAAGTCCATTCAGCGCCATTTGAAATTTCATGAGTGACATGCTCTTTCTATTCCAGGTTTGTTTCACATGAGTTCACATCAAGGATCTTGCAAACCAAATACAAAAACAAAATTACTATTGTCGTTTAGCTATTTACTATTGTTATTCCAGCTATCACTATATAATCTGTTTCATATATCTATGATTATACCAGGTGTGTCATTTCTTTCAGTATGACAGTATTATTTGAAAGATTTGGTAACTATTTCTGGTCGGTCAAATTACTATGAAGAAGTTCCTCATTAACTTACCTAGCGAGGTTTGTTTTTCTATGAGCTATTATCCCGCATGATAGTGTGCAGCTTAGTGGTTAAGGTGTTGCACTCATGATCATAAGATTGTAGTTTCAATTCCAAGACTGGGAGGTGGGTTGTATTCTTGAGCAAAACACTTCATTTCATATTGTTCCAGTCTACTAAACTAGGAGTCCTAGCAACAGTTAGAAAGCTAACCCTACCAGCTTACAAAGAAAAGGACACACTGCTTAATCTTAATGCAATTCTAGGTACACTGCATCAGGGTGGGGAGGTGGGGGGGGGTTAAAAAAAAGACAGGATGGTTCTAGTTGGAACACTTTTGATCAGAGGCATCCAGGATCAGAAATAACCTGGGGCCAAACAACAACTTAACATTTTCTACACACCCCTTTTTTCTCTCTCTAGCTATTATACTTCCTTTATAAGTCTCTTCAGAAATAATCATGTCATGTTAACACTTTGGCTCCTGGGCCTCGTTTTTCATTTTGTCCCAGGATTCTCGTGTGACATCTTAATTTAAATATGAGTGCCATACTGTTATTTTGTCACTGTATTATATTTAAACCAAGGAAGAGAGCAAAATGGTAGAATCATTACTGAGCCAAACAAAATGCTTAGCGGCATTTCTTTTGGTTTTATGGTCAGAGTTCAAATGCTGCCGGGTTCAACTTAGCCTTTCATCCTTTCAGGGTCAATGAAATAAGTCAAGTACTGGAGGGGGTCAATATAATCAACTAGCCCTGCCTCACTCAAAATTTCAGGCCTTGTGCCTATAGCAAAAAGGATTATATGTGAATCAAGAATCGTAGTGATTTCTACACACAAACCACCAGTGGATCATGTGGAACCTTCTGTTTTCCTAATTATATATTGTTTACTTAGTCTTTTATTTAATCTCATGACATGGTGAAACTCAGCATGATGATGATAATCATCATCATCGTTTAACGTCCATTTTCCATGCTGGCATGGGTTGGAAGGCTTGACTGAGGACTGGCAAGCCAGGAGGCTACACCAACTCCAATCTGATCTGACAAGGTTTCTACAGCTGGATGCCCTTCCTAATGCCAACCATTCCCAAACTGTAGCGGGTGCATTTTATGTGCCAGTCATGGGAGCCAGTCAGGGGGTACTGGCATTGACCATGTTCAGATGGTGCTTTTTTACATACCACTGGCACAGGAGCCAGTCAAGGGGCACTGGCATCGACCACGTTCGGATAGTGCTTTTTACGTGCCACCAGCACAGGATATAAATGTAAAATAAATTTTTTTAAAAAAAAAGGGAAAATGAAAATATAGAAAAGAAATATTCTAGAGCAGGGGTTTTCAAACTGTGGTCCCGGACCACAGGGGGTCCGCAAGGACAAGACAGGGGGTCCGTGGACAGCAAATACTTTTTATGGGCAATTTGATTTTATATATGTTTTTTTAATAGAAATCTTTTAATTGACAATAAACCTATTTTGTTAAATACTGTTAAATAAATAAATGTAAAAATATATGTTATTTTAAGCAAATATTTATTTATGTATAAATTTCATAAGCGTTTATAATGGGGTCCCTAAGGTAAAGCCTGAAATATAAAGGGGTCCGCAAGTTAAAAAGTTTGAAAACCCCTGTTCTAGAGTACCACAGTCACATACTTAAGCAACTGTAGTGTGCCAGCTCCCAAAAGGTTGTAGAAAAGAAATAATGGGACATCCTACAGGAAGGTAATGTGGGTTTTGCAAACATATCTCCATGACCCTTTGGTGGGTCACGTGGGAGCCAAAAAATTAAAGATTATTAGAATGTTAGAATCTCACCTTGAATATATCAACAGGGAGTGGCATTGCTTCAGCTTCCTTTAAAGCCTCCTGGAAAATCTCATCCCATTCTTCTTTCGTATACTGATCTTCATACTCTGCAAAAAAAACAAACATCTCAAATATAAGAAAACAAAGGGGAAAAAAAAGTCCATACATGAATAAACAAACAAACAAAAAAAAAAGAGCTAATTATACATCGGCTGATTTTTCTTTACTAAAATGCAGACAGTTCATTTGCTGAATGGTCATCACCAAAGATGCATATGGATGCAGTACAGTAAAGTGTGATTTTGAATATCCAACAAATCAGAGCAATACCAACACTATTCAAAGCAGTGTGTGTAACCTCTTTGAGGAGTCTTTACTCTGAAGGTTATCAAGTCTCAAAACCAAACAGTTTTCTGATGACAGAATTAATAAAGCAACGATGAAACTAAAAACTCCATTATCATTCAAGGAACTGAGAGCTCTCTAACTTAAATTCATTTTAACTCTTTAGTATTTACATTATTCGGTCAAAAGTAATGTTAATTTATTCCATATTGTTTTGAATTAATCATGCATTATTTTATAGCTTTGAGATTTTGAGAGCTGTTAATTTTAAGAATGATATTGTAGGGCTGGTGTGAGAAGCCAGATCTGGCCACTTTATGCATAAAATGGGTAAAATACTTTGGCTGGATAACGGCTGGTTTAAATGCTAAAGAGTTAAATCATCAGCAGGTGATAAAAGCAGCATCCGTTACTTATTGGTGAAGGAATAATTTAGAGGGGAAAAAAGAAACGAAGAAAAATATATTAAAAACTATAAGGCTCAACTGCAAAATTTAATTTTCTTTTTTCTTTCTCTTTTTTGATGGCGAAAATTGTGGTTTGTACTCAAGTTTTGCAAAACCTCTGAGGATTGATGAAATCAATACGAAATACAATATTTAACTATATGAGATTATAAAATGCTATTTAAGCTGATATTAAATACAGATTAAGGAGAAGTAGTGAAGCCTGGTCTGAGGACATTGAACTTCAGACAGGTGAGGAAGCAGAACTGAAAATGATGGTGATACATTTGTTTAAAGCTATTCAACCCATGCCAGGATAGAAAAACCAGATATTAAAGTAACAATGATGATGTAGTAACGAGAAAATCAGTGATTTAAAATATCAAGTAGCAATAGCTTATTTTGCAAATGATGTGAAGGATTTCATCACTGTGGCATATTAAAGCATTTCCACATTCTAGTGGTATTCATCATCATCATCATCATCATCGTTTAACGTCCGCTTTTCATGCTAGCATGGGTTGGACGATTTGACTGAGGACTGGTGAAACCAGATGGCTACACCAGGCTCCAATCTGATCTGGCAGAGTTTCTACAGCTGGATGCCCTTCCTAACGCCAACCACTCCGAGAGTGTAGTGGGTGCTTTTACATGCCACCGGCACGAAGGCCAGTCAAGAGGTACTGGCAGCGGCCACGCTCGAAATGGTGTATTTTATGTGCCACCTGCACAGGAGCCAGTCCAGCGGTACTGGCAACGAACTCGCTTGAATGTCTTTTCACATGCCACTGGCACAAGTGCCAGGAGGGCGACGTTGGTAACGATCACACTCAAATGGTGCTATTTACGTGCCCCCGGCACGGAAGCCAGACAGCTGGTGCTCTGGCAACGATCACGCTCGGATGGTGCTCTTAGTGATCTACTGGTACAGGTACTAGTTATAAATAATGCTTAAACAGAATATGGTTACTTTCACACAATATTTAACCTCCATTATCATTCCTCATCATCACAATCATCATTTAACATTCCTTTTTCCATGCTGACATGGGCTGGACAGTTCAACAGGAACCAGCAAACCAGAAGACAGCACCAAACTCTAAAGTCTGTTTACACATGATTTCTACAAATGGATGCCCTTCCTAATGCCAGCCACTTTATAGAATGTATTAGCTGCTTTTCTCATGGCAGCACCTTTAATTGGTGAGCCCTTCCAAATGAGATACCTATTAAACTATGAATCATTATGTTGGAAGCTAAATAGTGAAATACATAAAAATTAATTAAGAAATGGTAATTAATATTTGCTCACTTTACCTTAAATATAATATTTTAGTGTTTGGTGAAATTGTCTTGCGGTGGCATTGTTACAGATTTTTTTAAATGTATCATACAATAAAAAAAAAACCCAGCTACATCTATCTAAATCACTGGTTCTCAACCTTGCTTCCCGACCACATGGTTCTAGGTTCAGTCCCACTGCATCGCACCTTGGGTAAGTGTCTTCTACTATAGCTCTGGGCTGACCAAAGCCTTGAGAGTGGATTTAGTAGACGGAAACTGAAAGAAGCCTGTCATATATATATATATATATATATATA
>NC_068995.1:13122177-13125741 GCF_001194135.2 Octopus bimaculoides
ATATATATATGTGTGTGCGTGTGTAAATCTGTGTGTCATATCTATGTAGTGTGTTTACATCCCCATAACTTAGTGGTTCAGCAAAAGAGACCGATAGAATAAGTACTAGGCTTAAGAAATGTTTAGGGATCAATTTGTTCAACTAAAACACTCCAAGGTGGTGCTCAGCATGGCCACTGTCAAATGACTGAAACAATACACACACACATACACACACACAGAGAGGATAATGCAGGATTAATTCAAAACAATGTGAATAAATAAGAATTAGATTTGACAGAGTAATTCAAATGCTAAAGAGTTCATCATCATCGTTTAACGTCCACTTTCCATGCTAGCATGGGTTGGACGATTTGACTGAGGACTGGCAAGCCAGAAGGCTACACCAGGCTCCAATCTGATCTGACAGAGTTTCTACAGTTTGATGCCCTTCCTAACGCCAACCACTCCGACAGTGTAGTCGGTGCTTTTAAGTGCCACCGGCACGAGGGCCAGTCACACGGTACTGGCAACGGCCATGCTCAAAAAGGTGTTTTTACGTGCCACCTGCACAGGAGCCAGGATTGCACCTACATGATAAAAAACAAGAAGAAACAGAGACCAAAGACGAAGACTACAATGAATCTGATCTATAAAGTTAATTCTAACTACATATATTTTAGCATTGAATCCTGAAGTATTTCTCAAAAAAGAATTTTTTTTTCTTAAGTTCAAATTGTCTCCTGAAAGTAAAAACCTTAGAAAATTATTTAAAAGTTAAAATGCTCGTTAAGGAGTCACTCTTACCTTTGGGAGGAGAGTATTCATAATTGTTCTGCTTTGCCCAGTCAATGGGGTGAAGCAAATGATTGAGGTAGAATAGCCAGAAGTCAGTTTCAGAGTGGTTTAGACCTTCCTGACGTAAATATAAACGTCCACCAACATTCTCCAACACTTTCACAATCCAAACATGATTGGGGTTGATATGGTCCTGCAGTTCTAGACGCATACCTTGCTTTATTTGATCAACAGGAGTTGTTCCAGTTGTCTACAAAACATTATTCATTACAAACAATATTATAATATATACATATAATACACATATGGTCTTGTTTTTAAACGTGTCTTAATAAAAAATTTTTAAGAACACTCATGCAAAATTATTTGAATTAACCTTTCAGTATTAAAACTGGCTCTAAACTAAATTTTATCAAAATTCTTGACAACATTCAAAATTACTTGAAACACTGTGCTTCACTAGAAATTCAGCCATGAAAGAGCTTAGACAAGTTATAGGTTTGTGTGTGACTGTGAGCAAATGAGTGTAGATATAAAAGGCTGAGTATGTTAGTTGAACTTCTCATACAGGACTGTTGGTCACATTGCAATTAACTAATCTTTTAACTGTGGGGACATGTTATTCCCCAGATTTAGAAGTTTAACCCTTCCATTACCGTATTTATTTTGGGATGTTCTGTGTTTCTTTCAATTAATTTTAAATATAACAAAGAGTTTAGTAAAATAACTTAGTTATCATTAAGATATTGTTAGGAACATAAATTGTGACTAAGGTCTGGTGGAAAATTTTAATTCAAAACTTATGAAAACAAGACATTTGTACTACAAAGCCAGGGGTGGTTTCAGCCGGGTTGGTATTGAAAAGGTTAAAATGAGGCAGCATTTATAAGACAATATATTACATTATATTCTAGTGACTGTATATAAATCTCCCAACAAACTCAAGCCGTTAATAGTCATACTATTGAATAGGGTGCTGACGGAAATTTAAGAGATTCAGTTGGTAAATTATATATATCGGGGGCCCATTCTTGTTTTATGCTTAAACCAGCCAGATCCAACCTATCACACAACATCATTTTAAAGATAAACTGCAGCATCAAAATTTCAAAGCTACACGATAAGATACGATGAATTCAAAACAATGTGAATAAGCATTTCATTTAAGAGAGTAAACTTAATATTAAAGGGTTAAATAGGTTAGATTCTCTTATAATTATGTTAGACACTACTACACACCTCAAGGAAATGATGCCATTTGATACCATCATGAACAATGTGCAAAAATAATCCATTTACTAGAGCTAAAAGTCTCTGATAATCACCACTGTAAGCCCCTCAAGCACACATTGGATGGAAATATCTGACAATCATCAACAAAGGACTTTCAATTTGAAACTATTGCACAGCAAATAGATCAGATAGTTATGTACATCTACTATTGACATGATCACCATCTAAGATATAATGTGTTCTCTTAATCATTAATATACTAATCACATTCAAAATAAAGCTATTCATCAGTTAGGTGCTCCCATACTTGCAAACACTAGTCAACCATTAGCCTATTACTGAAATGTATCATTTCATTCACCTGTCTTACCATAACTACAATGGCTCTTGGTCCATTAAATTCATTATCTCTATGTAAATCTCATCTAAACCTACCTGATGCATTCATCTCTCTCTCACATTTATTTTACATTAATTCAATTCTCAAAGCCAGAACTTCTTCCCAATTTTTATATCTTAGAATTTCACTATTGGAACTTTTTTTTTCTGTTTACCTCTGCCTTTTCTCCAATAATAAATTTTAAAACTGAAAAAAAAAAAGTATTCCGTATTTCATACACCTTACAATACTATTTTGATTTTGCTCTCACCTAATTTAGTATAAGATTAATCTACAAGACATATATATCTAAATGAAAATTCTAACATGATGAACAATATAATTAACATTTATATATTTTAATATCTAATGATAAAAAAAAACAAGGTTAGTTACAAAATGTTATAAATTATTTTTCTTTAGGATGGAATAACTTTCTAAAACCTAAACAAGTTTCGCCCCATCTTCAATGAAATTTGACACAAAAACTCAAAACAAAAAACACAATCAGGCCAAAAAGAGCCTCTATACGGTTATTTGAACAGCTAGAAATAACAGCCAAATCTAAACCCAAAGGACATTGGATAGTATAGTCCTACATATGCTACAGTCAAAAAAAGATAGGATGGTTATGGCTGAAACATTGGATCATCAACCTTTTCAATCAGAGCTGACCAAAGACTAAACAACAGCCAATAGCATCCAGTGTTACAAGAGTTCAGGTCATGTCTCTGAGTCTGATAATAATTTCTTTATACTAGTTTCAGAGACCCTGAAAAGGAGTGAAGGATATTTCACCTCTGAATAAGCCATTAAAATATTTCTTTTTAAGCCAAAGAATCTTGATAACAACCAAAAATTAAAAAAAAACAACTAAGTAACAATGAAATAACTGTTCACCAAATATATTGGTATGACTTAATCCTTTAACATCCACTTTTCTCTGCTTGCATGGGTCAGACAGAATTTGTTGAGGCAGATTTTCTACAGCATGATGCCTTTTTTGTCACCAACCCTCACTTGTTCCCAGGCAAAGCAATATTTTTCCATGACCAGACATGTTTTTCATGTAAGACTAAAAGTGAACAACACTTGTATAACAATGGTGATGCTCATTTACAAACATTACATGATGCCAACACAAGGGAATATATATATATATATATATATATATA
>NC_068995.1:13126011-13128054 GCF_001194135.2 Octopus bimaculoides
TGGTTGGTATTTTCCCCCACCCATTCTGGAAGCTGTTACATGCACACCATCTTTTGGTGCTGCACTTTCTCCACCAACTGAGTGAGTCAAAAACAAAAAGGAAACTGAAACAAAAAAAAAAAAGATGAAGGGAACATACCTTATCAAGCAGGTACAAAGGAGCAGTAGCTGCTCCAACAAGGGAAGTTGTTAAAAAGTCCCGCCAATTTCCAATCTTGTTTTTGAGTTCTGATAAAATAGAAAATTATTAGAGTGGTGTTAGCTGATAATAAAAAGGGCAACAAATTTCATTACACAATAACTGGGGAGAGAGAGAGAGAGGTACAAGAAAGAGGCCAGAAACAAGTGTGCTGATATGTAGGTGATACTTAGTTACCTAATCAGAGGAAAAATAAGAGGAGGAGAGAGAGTAACCAAAGGGAAATAGAGAGAGAGTAACAAACAGCAAAAAGTGTCAGAGAGAGCAGAAGAGAGATGGTGTAGTGTTAAGGTATACTCAGTGCATCTCTTACATCTTTAAAAGGGTTCCCATTAGATGAAAAACTGCAGCTACAAGCATTTAACTAACACACACACACATTATGCGATACAGGTAATATTTAATTTAGCTAAGATTTAAATGTTTGACTACCAGAGTTAAAACATAGATACTAAGCAGGGACCTCTTCAGACACATCGTCATCATTTCATGTCCACTTTTCCATGTTTAGAAGGCTCGGACAGAATTTGTTGAGGCAGATCTTCTGTGGCTGGATGTCTTTCCTGTTGCCAACACTCAATTCTTTCCAAGCAAAGTAATATTTCCCACAGAAGACTAGTAACATACAACATTGCTAGTACAAAGATGCTCCTTTAGAACCATCAAGTGATGTCTAGACAAGGCTACACATGCACTTACATATATACATGCATACACACATGACAGGCTTCTCTCAGTTTCCTTATTTCTTTATTGCTCACAAGGGGTTAAACATAGAGGAGACAAACAAGGACAGACAAAGGGATTAAGTCGATTACATCGACCCCCAGTGCGTAACTGGTACTTAATTTATCGACCCCGAAAGGATGAAAGGCAAAGTCAACTTCGGCGGAATTTGAACTCAGAACATAGCGGCAGACGAAATACCACTACGCATTTCGCCCAGCGTGCTAACATTTCTGCCAGCTCACCGCCTTCTTTCAGTTTCTATCTACCAGATCCACTGACAAGGATTTGGTCAGCCCAGGGTTATAATAGAAGACACTTGCCCATGGTTCCATGCTGTGGAAACTGAAGCCAAAACATCAGGGTTGGGGCACCACTAGTTCCCTTCAAGCCTGTTTTTTATTAAATCAAAAGCTCTTTATGCACAGCAGTTTTTCCAAGTCTAAACCTAACTTTGTAGCTATTATGAATCAAAAATTTTGCAACTGGGAGGGTTACAGAAAGACAAAAAATATATACACATGTAATGGAAAAATGGAAAGCTGCCAGCAAGTTCAGGAAGATGTTTTATACCAACATATAAATCAAACCAGTCCTAACTGGCCAAGCACCATTATGAAGTCAACAAAATGAATATTCATTTATTTGACGTGGAAAGCATGACATGAATCCATTAATGTAAAAAAACAATTTTTTCAAATGTCTGTGGAATCTGGTTTTAAAAATGCATAACAATAATTACACTTAATGGCAGCGTGTTAATGTAAGAGATCAATATTTACCATCAGGAGGCATTAGTGTTTTATTATTTTGGGCACACCAGCCAATACTGTGTATTTCTGAGGCAGTAAGATCATGCCAAAAATCGGCTGATCCATCGTCACCATAACCATCATAACGAAGACGGAGAAGAGGGCCACAAGTCATGATAACCGAAGCCACCCAATATGTGTCAGGAGTGGACTTCACTGCAACTTCTAACTTCATCCCTTTCACAAAACCACTCTGTAAGCTGCACTCAACCTGAAATTAAATAAAATAAAGTTAAAGTGGAAAATTTATATATAAAATATATATTTATATATATATATATATATATATATATATATATATATATA
>NC_068995.1:13128434-13132481 GCF_001194135.2 Octopus bimaculoides
ATATATATATATATATATATATATATATATATATATATATATATATATACATGCATATATAAAATCAACAACGGTAGGAAATTAACACAAGCGTTGAAGTTGTTTAGGGCTGTACTCGTTAGAAAACAAACATCAGCTGATAAAAGTAGTTCAGTTCTTAATAATGATAATCCTTTCTGCTATAAGTACAAGGCCTCAAATTTTAGGGGAAGCTGATTACATAGACCCCAGTACTTTGCTGATACCCATCTTATCGAACCTGAAAGGACGAAATGCTAAGATGACCTCGGCAGAATTTGAACTCAGAACGTTAAGACGGACTAAACATTTTTACCCATGTGCTAACTATTCTGCTAGTTCACTGCCTCAATAATAATGATAATAATAATAATAATTGATAATAATTATGATAATGAGTTCATTGTACCATGCTCGGACACACAACTTGTTGGAAAAGGGTAAAAGAGGGGACAAAAAGGCAGTAACAAGTCAAGTAAAGCAGGGCAGCAACACCAGCTCAAAGGGCACATGTAATACACAAGAGAAAACATGAAAAGACTAGAAATGTGAACAGTAAAAGAACCATAAAGAGGAAAGGTTGTGGGGGGGGAGCATTTCAAGTGGAATGGTATTAAAAGGAGTTTGTTTTTTTTTTGTTGTTTTTTTTTTTGTTGCTGTCATTGCTTAACATAAAACAATTATTTTTATTTCCAAAGTATCAGATATAAAAATCTGAAGTATATTATTAATAGTTTTTCAATGAGATACGTCTGTCTTGAAGATTAACAATATAATACTTATTTTTGGTGAGAAAGTGCGCATGGAAATCAAAGTTTATAACATGAAATACCAGGCAAGTTCTGGAGTCGATGTAATCTACTTGCACGATACTTGTCTCAAAATTTTTGACCTTGCAACAACAACAATAATTATTATTATTATTATTATTATACTAAGGCAGCGAGCCGGGCGAACTGCTAAGTGGCATTTCGTCCATCGCTACATTCTACGTACAAATTCCATCATGGTCGACTTCACCTTTCACCCTTGTGTGGTCAACAAATAAGTACTGGAGGGGGGGGGGGGGCATAACTGACTTGAACCCTTCCCTAACATCGCTGGCCTTGTGTCAAATTTTGAAATTATTATTATAATTATTATTATTATTAAGGTAGCATGCTGGCAGAATCATTAAGGCTTAGCAGCATTTCATCCATCTTTACGTTCTGAGTTCAAATTCCACTATAGTCAACTTTGCTTTTCATCCTTTTGGGGGTCGTTAAAATAAGTACCAGTTGAGCACTGGGGTTGGTGTAATCAACTTAACCCCCTGCCCCAAAAATTTCAGGCCTTATTATTATAAAGCTGTTTATTTCAAGGGTTCAAGTGTAATCAAGATCTTTGCAGCATAATTTTATATAAGACCCTTTTGCGATGTTCCAAATACCAATTTCATTATGACATAGCTATTTTACTAAAGTTTTATCAAAATTCTTGACAGCATTCAAAATTACTTGAAACACTGTGTGCTTTACTAGAAATCCAGTCATGAAAGGGCTTAGACAAGTTATAGGTTTGTGTGTGACTGTGAGTAAATGAGTGTAGATATAAAAGGCTGGGCAAGTTAGTTGAACTTCTCATATAAGACTGTTGTTCTCACTGCAGTCATCCAATCTTTCGACTGTGGAGCATATTATTCCTCAGATTTAAAAGTTTAAAATGGGGCAGCATTTATAAGACAAATAATATATGGGGGGCAGCATATATTATATCATATTATAGTGACTGTATATAAATTTCCTTACAAACTAAAGCTCCTAATAGTCATACTGTTAAATAGGGTGTTGATGGAAATTTAACAGATTCAGTTGGCAAACTAATTATATAGACTTTTACTTTCCACAGCTTAATAAAGGACATGGTGGTTTATACAGGAGTCAAGAAGCTCGTTAAATCATATGAGCCAATGTAATCATTTTGCAGTAATTAGATATTAACAGCTGTTAGAGACTCAGATTTTTTAAGGATAACCCGATCCTTATACTGCTCATAATCTTTACTGTATCAACAAAATCCAAGCACTCTCTTAGAGTTTAAAAAATATTCCATGAATCACATTCAAAAAGGAGTGCATTTCGCATACTTAAGAATTTGAGGTTCCAGAGGTGGCACGTAAAAAGCACCCACTACACTCTTGGAGTGGTTGGCATTAGGAAGGGCATCCAGCTGTAGAAGCTCTGTTAGATCATACTGGAGTCTGGTGTAGCCATCTGGTTCGCAAGTCCCCAGTCAAATCGTCCAACCCATGCTAGGCATGGAAAGTGGACGTTAAATGATGATGATGATGATGAGAAATGACTAAATCTTCTGATTTCCATATATTTATGTACCAGTATCAGTTCCTTCTGTGTTCTTGAGCACAATAGGGTGCAAGCTAATGCCACTGACTTCAGCTGGCTGTAGTTTTTCTCTGCATCCACCCATGTAGTATTGGTCTCTCTTATGTCACTTATGAATGTTCTGCACCATGTAATTTTCAGCCTTCCTCTTTCTTTTTTCCTCCAGTTGTGTCCATTTGAAAGCTGTCTTTAGAATGGTGTTGTTCTGGTACATAGAGTATGTGACCTGCAGCTTTTAATTTTCATTCTGTGATGGATTTCACTAAGTGGTCTTGTGTTGGCAGGTTTCCACAATTAGGTCTACCAAACTTCACTCATGAGGCCTTAACACCAGAGCATGGTCGAAAGAAGATGTCCAAGATTCCACTCAATGGAATCTAACTTGGAGTCACCAGTCATTGCAAGACAAGCTTCTTATTTACCTTAGAGCCATGCCACCACAATTTTATATTGATACATTAAATAGAGTACACAATGATAACAAAATATTTCTACAATAGCTTTGTTGTCAGACAGATTCTACTCACATGTTTGAATGCTGTTGGTGGCACTTCTAGAGCCCCAGTCTCCTGAAGATATTCCTCCCACACAAAGTCTGGTTCCTCGTAAGTCTCTAGTAGACCATCTGGAGATATTAAAAAAAAAAAAAATCATTACAAAAATTAGTCAGACAAATAGATTACAATGAAATCTATATAAAATTATGGGTGAATTTCAAATGTATAAAATAAACTGCAATAGTTTATGTTGTTATTTAGGACCACCACCACTGATCGGACCTGATCAAATAGCCCTTGTGGTCAAAGGTGCCTTTTCTCAAGGACATAAGTGCACCAGGAATATATTATACAATGTGTCTTTTGCTAAGTAAGGTGTAAACAGAAGGAGATTTGGCTGCTATTTCTAGCAGGTTAAGCAACTAAGTAAAGATCTTTTGTTAGCTCAATAAAACACCTGCAATATACTGACGTCGAATGATTTAACTATACATCCTTATTACCTATCTTACAAAAATTATGGTGGCATTGTATCTAATAGCTGAACTGAAAATAATCCCCATCACAATCAACTCTTCTCTGCATACAGGACTTCCCACTTTCATGATTGCCTTAGTTCTCCCAAATGTTGGAAATAAGCACCAGATCTTTTGGGAATTCCTGGACTGGGCTGCGTGTTGTGTTCTTGAGCAAGACACTTTATTTCACATTGCTTCCATTCACTCAGCTGCAGAAATGAGGTGCGATATCACTGGTGGAAGGTGCATTAAGCCTTTACTTTTTCCTTGGAAAACATTTGTGGCGTGGAGAGGGGAAGCTGGTATGCATGGGTGACTGCTGGTCGTCCATAAACAACTTTACCTGGACTTGTGTCTTGGAAGGGAACTTTCTAGTGCAATCCCATGGTCATTCACGACTAAAGGGGGTTTTTATCCTTTTCAAACCAATATTCTATCAAAGAGAAGATAATTCTAGCAACTAACTAACCCTTTTGATACAAACCTGCTTGAAAACACTCCTTGTTTTATGATACAAAATTTCTTCTTTTAAAGGGGTCCTAGTTAAAACTGCCCATCAAAATTTCATGTATATTTATGTTCCAAACACCAACTTAATGAAGAAAAGTTATTTTACTAAATTTTTTTTATTAT
>NC_068995.1:13133103-13136169 GCF_001194135.2 Octopus bimaculoides
TGATCAAAATCTTGTGAGTGGATTTGATAGACAGAAACTGAAAGAAGCCAGTCATATATATATATATATATATATATATATATATTATATATATATATGTGTGCATATGTTTGTGTGTCTGTGTCTGTCCCCCCACCATCACTTCACAACCGATGTTGGTGTGCTTACATCCCCATTACTTAGCAGTTCAGCAAAAGAGACCAATAGAATAAGTACTAGGCTTAAAAAAAGTAAGTCCTGGGGTCGATTTGTTCGACTAAAGGCGGTGCTCCAGCATGGCTGCAGTCAAGATGACAAACAAATAAAAGAATAAAAAGGTAAAAGAATGTCGAAGAAACGGTAAAAGGGATTGTTACCTTCTGTATCTTCACACATGTCCAGGTTACAGTGAGGATCAGGAATTTCTTCAGAGCCACTCGGAGAGACTGGTACTTCACTGGGATTCTGACTACTTATCTCTTCGGTATAATCCTCCTCATCTTCCTCTTCCTCCTCTTCTTCGTCCTCCTCCTCTTCTTCCTCTTCAACATTCTCGGAGACCGGAGACTCAGACGACACGAACTGGTCATACTTCTCGGTCAGTATAACCGAGTCGACGGACTTGTTGTCAGTGTCGGGGCAAATCTCACAGGAAGCGTCCGAGTCAAGGTCGACGGACACTTCGTCTTTCCCTTCCTCACATACAGAACTTCCCACTTCCGTTTCTTCTTGGTTCTGTTCGTAGTTCTGCTCTTTGGAATTTGTAATCACCAACTCCTCATTGGGGTCCTCCTCCTCAAGCAGCACTGGTTCATCAGCAGCCTCTACATTTGTAGTCGACACGGGCTCTATCGCGTTGACAGCTGGGAATGTATTGGTCAGACTAGCAGTAGGAATGCTCTGTAGACACTGGAAATTAGGCTGCAAAACTACAGTGGGCGGAGTACTCACAAACAGTTGGTTATTAGTAAATACCGGTTGTGAGAAGCCTGGAAAGTTAGCAGGTAAGTAGACTGGAGACAACACCTGAGTAGTGGTAAATGCCCCAAGAGTGGTAACAGGAGTGCAATGCATATTGGCAGGAATGCCAGCAGGGAATGTTGGTTTCATTTGTGTGGTGTGATTAATCAGAGCAGCACTAAATTGTTCCTTCATTCTTTAGTCAGAACAGTAGAAATGTTCAACTGGTATATGACTGACTTCACTAACTGCTTGTACGTGATATCCAACACCCAAGATTTTTCTATCACTGGAATCATCTGTAAAAAAAAATAAAAGGAGAAAAAGGTAAATATTTAACAAACACCAAATACATTTTTGCTTTCATTCATATATTTATAATTGGTTATCATGTATAACTCTTTGACAGACTTGTTAAATACTTGTTAAATTTGGCTACATTTAAGACCTAGCTATCAGCTCACACTAGCCATAACTGGTTTTCATCATCACTATCATCATTAAACGTTTTCCATGCTGACATAGGTTGGACATTTGACAGGTACTGATGAGCCAAAGACTGCAAAGTTCCAATGTCTTTGTTGGCATGGTGGTTTCTATGGCTGGATGTCCTTCCTAACACCAACCACTTCACAGAGTGCATTAGGTGCTTTTTACAGGGCACCAACACTAGCTGAGGTCACCCAGAAGTAACCCAGAAGACAAGCCCCGCCAACTGAGGGGGTGCAGCACTGAGGGAGGTGGCATTGTACCAAGAGATGAGAGATTATAAAGTCTGATAATAACATCTAATCTCACAGAGTTACAAGTCACACTTTCATCATTTCTGTATAAAACCAAATATATTTAATTTCATGACTGTTATGAATAACTATCAAATGTGCTAGAGGGGGCAGAGATAAAATGAGTGACAAATTTTATACCAAAATATTTCAGGCAGGGAGACTCAATATGTTATCACAATGAAACTTTGAATAAACAATTTATTAACCCTTTCATTACCAACCCGGCTGAAACCGGCTCTGGCTGCGTAGTACAACTGTCTTGTTTTCATAAGTTTTGAATTAAAATCTACCACCAAACCTTAGTCACAATTTATGTTCCTAACACAAGCTTAATGATAACTAAGTCATTTTACTAAATTCCTTGTTATATTTAAAATAATTGAAAGAAACAGAGAGCTTCTCAAAATAAATACAGTAACAAAAGGGTTAATGCTGATAACAGAATGGTAATTTCTGTTGACCGAGACATTTCACCATCCACAAAAGTAGCAACATTTACCCATGTTGTAGAATATTTGTTGAATTAGGGAATGTGAATATAAAAGGCTAAGCAAACAAAACTTATTGTAAATGCATCAAACGATGGCTGGAATGTTGATGGTACAATGCATTAATCAATGCAATCAACAGATAAAACAGGGCTGATATTATTTGTGCAATATTATATTCAAAGAAAATGTCGGTTTTGTTTCATAGTCACTTTATTTTTTAACTATTATACTAACAGTATTTCATGTATAAACCTGACAGGAGTCACACTTGGAAACTTTAACCCTTTGGCATTCAGATCATTCTATCAAGTGTAACACTTCCTTATTCACATTGTTTTAAACTTATCCTGCTATTATCTTGTAGCCTTGATATTTCAGTTTATGTGACTGTACATTTTCTAGACTAACATATTTGAGTAGGTGTGAGAGGCTGGATCTGGCCAGTTTGAACATATAACAGGAAAAATATTGTGGCTGGATAAGGCCAGTTTAAGGTAATCCTACAACACCTGCTACAATAAAGAAAATGCCAACCTAAGCAGTGTGCAGGGGTTAGTGTCATCTAACCCTTTTGATACCAATCCACCTGAGATAACCCCTGACACTATAATACAAACTTCCTGTTTTCTTTTAATATTCCAAAAGAAATATAGTAACAAAGGGGTTAATCAAAACCGTTTTAATAAGGAAACAAAACTGCACCCCTAGATTCAATTTAGCAAGTATTTACAGTGGTGTTAACACTTATCATTAATACAAAATTAATTATTAACATATATCTCATGTTAGGCCTTGTAATAATACTAATAACAGCAGGACTTATATGATACTAGCAGTATAACCCGACCTTG
>NC_068995.1:13136269-13137005 GCF_001194135.2 Octopus bimaculoides
CACACACACACACACACACATTTCCATCTCATGACAGAAAAAGAAAGTATTTAAATACATATTATACTGCTATTTTTTAATGCTTCTTCTTTCCTATACACACACGTGTGTGTATGTGTATATACATTATATATATATATATTATATATATATATATATATATTCACACAGTCTAAATGCCTGTGTGTATGTGTGTCACTTGTATATTGTTTACTGATTGTAATTTAATGTGGGCTGTTAAGTTTCCTTTTCAATTCTATTTTCTACTCTCTGACTACTCTTTTACAGAGAAAATATTAATAAGACCGACTTTCTCAGAATTATAGGGTTAAGAAAATTGTTAACATTTGACATGATTTTTTTTTTTTTTTTTTTCACAACAGAAAAAAAATAAGCTGTATCTAAATATATACAATACTGCTACTATTTCACTGCTACTTTAAAAATTTTTAAATTTGTCTTCTTTCCTAAATTTTAAACACATCTCATTCTGAATCTTTTGATAATCTTCTGTTTTTTAAAACTTCCATATCAGTTTTATATATTGGAAAATACTGTTTTGTTTTCTGTTAAGCAATGAATGAAGAGGCTAAAAATACGTATTTATAGGACAGCATACAACCAAACAACATTCAAGCATTTATCTTTTTTGCGCTTTATGCATTGCGGTCATGTTGTATTGAATTTTTCAGCAAGCTGCCAAAAATATTTTGAAGCATGCTACATATTTCCTATG
>NC_068995.1:13137039-13139854 GCF_001194135.2 Octopus bimaculoides
TTTTAAATAAGTGTGATAATTGTTTTAATTAATCTGAAACAACATTCCATCCTCTCTCTCTCTCTCTCTCTCTCTCTCTCTAGATGCTACTATCAATTTATGTAGAGAGAGAATTACTACACACACACACACACACACACAGATTGGATAAGAACTACCAACACGAAAGTTTCAAGTTCAAATTCTCTGAATGTGCTTTGTCATTCATTTTATTTGAGAAAGTCCTTTTAATTCGATACAGCCTAGTTTTTACGTAGACGCACAGAGATGTTACCTGTGATTATAACACGACATCCTAGCCAATATGAAACGTATCGCTTATCTGCTTAACACTTGCAAAAGTAAAAGCCATGCATAAGGACAGGCTTTTATAAGCTTCTTGAAACTCAGGCAACATTTACAAAGAAAGAGATACATAGACAAACAGCGATAAGAGACAGAGAGAGAGGGAGAGGTCATTTCAGCTAATTAGAACAAGAAAATTATCACTTACATCAAACATTAAGTTTAAGACCATCTCCATAGATCTGCTGAAGCAGGCCTAAGTAGAGTTACACAGCAACAGCTGACCTTTATTAATGTAGCAAATGTCAAACACATGGTTCAGGTTATCAACAGACAGTTCATTGAAATTATCTAGAACTGTGTCAGCTGATTACTTTGTAGCAATCACTTTATAGTAATTCTTAGTAATAATAGTGAGTTGGTAGGCTACATACATTTCTCTTGAACTTGGAATACTTTCTCTCTTAAATCTAAACCAATGGCAGGTTTTAAAATTGGTTTTACTATATATTGCTAGCATAGTAAAATTTATTATTCAATTTTTTTTATAGGCGTAGGCAGGAGTGGCTGTAGTAAGTAGCTTGCTTACCAACCACATGGTTCTGGGTTCAGTCCCACTGAAATTTTTTTTTTTTAAACATCCTTTACTTTTGTTCTAAATGTAATTTAATATCTTTTGAAGTTGAAGAATGATATGCTGGTTGAAAGTGAGTGTGAAAATATATGCAAGTTAATTTCGTATAAGAAACTAGGTTTTATAAGATCTAGGAGTGGAGTGTCATTGCCCGAATCAAATTCCTGTATGCAAGAACAGATACGACTGTTTTTACAGATTTGGAATTTGGTGCAGAAATGTTCTACAGCAACTCAATGCAAAATAGGAGTGGAAATTTCTGAGTCAGAGAGCATGAGAAAACCAAATATAATCAGTTGATTTGCAATAGACTTAGTGGCAGTCTGTACCAACGAATTCAACAGACTAACAGCAAAACAATTGAGAAGTATTAAAGAAAGCTAGCGAAAGAAAAAAAAAAGAAAATGGAGAAATATGAAATCTTTCTAAATCAGAAAAATAAAAGGATATTTCCGGAGTATTTTTATCATTTATCATTCACTTGTTTCAGGTCATTAGACTGTGACCATGCTGGGGCACCACCTTGAAGAATTTTAGACGACTAAATCAACCCCAGTACTTATTCTATCAGTCTTTTTTTTTTTTTCTGCTGAACCACTGAATTACAGGGGTGCAAACACTTCAACACTAGTTGGAAAGCAGTGGTAAGGAGGGCAAACACAAGATAATGACTGATACACACACACACGCATATATATAGAGAGAGAGAGTTTGGAGGGATATATTATCTGGGCAGATACCATATTAGCTCTCAGTTAAGTTCCAGTTAACGGCTAACAACAACAGTGCTGCATTGAAAATACCGTATCTTTCTACCCTATCATGACTTTATATTTACACATACACATATCTTACACCACAAGGCAGATTCTAAGAAAGAAAAAAGAAAAATTAGATAGTACTTAACTGGTAGTTTAGACCCCACCACCACTACCACCACAATAAATGGAAAACAAAGTTAACCCCGGTAGAATTTGAACTCAGAGCATAGAGAGCTGGAATAGAAGGGACTTTATCCAACATTCTAACAACTGCCAATTTACTACCGTATGCACACACACACACACACACACACACACAAACTTCTTGCTATTTTTTTTCTTTTGCTCAATAATTTGAAATAACTTGAGAAAATATCAGAAAAGCAGAAGATATTGATTGCACTTGGAGCAAGAGTTATCCGACTATTAGAAATAGCAGCCAGTCTCCTTCATATCACACCTATTGTCTTATAAACAGAATATACTGAATAATTCCTAAGTGCAAAAAGAAGCTCCGAGTGGTTACAGATGGATTATTCGCGATTGCAGCTAATCCTAGAACTCATGCAACAGAATAAACATCTCATTGTGTCTAACGTGTAATAGCTATCTTTGGTATCATCATCATCATCGTTTAACATCCGCTTTCCATGCTAGCATGGGTTGGACGAGTTGACTGAGGACTGGCGAACCAGATGGCTACATCAGGCTCCAATCTGATTTGGCAGAGTTTCTACAGCTGGATGCCCTTCCTAACGCCAACCACTCCAAGAGTGTAGTGGGTGCTTTTCCATGCCACCGGCACGAAAGCCAGTCAAGAGGTACTGGCAACGGCCACACTCAAAATGGTGTATTTTACATGCCACCTGCACAGGAGCCAGTCAAGCGGCACTGGCAACGATCTCGCTCGAATGTCTTTTCACGTGCCACCGGCACAAGTGCCAGGAAGGCAACGTTGGTAACAATCATGCTCAAATGGTGCTATCTACGTGCCACTGGCACGGAAGACAGACAGCTGCTCTGGCAACGTTTAATATAATTAATATTGTTTCATCACTGCAAACTGGGTTTTGGGATTCTCTTATGATACAGTCTTGCCTAGAGAAACAGCTAACCATTCAGTAAAATTGTTCTA
>NC_068995.1:13139864-13143384 GCF_001194135.2 Octopus bimaculoides
TTTTTTTTTTTTTTTTTTTTTTTTTTTTTTCTTTAATAGAAATAGCTTTTCAGATGTAAATCAAATTTATATTTAATTTACTTCGGAACAAACCATCAGTAACAAATAACCAGACAGCTGTGGGAGGAGGTAGTTACCTGTGATGGAGTTGTGTGTCATCTCCATGGAAATATTTTAAGCCTTGTGTCTATGCGATAAAACGCTATAGAATATGAAATGAGTTTAGAAATAACAGTGCCCATAGCTTTTTCAGTGCTGCTACTGTCTAGTAAATTCAAGGTCACCGATATTTAGCTTCAATTCCTGAATTTATTTAGATCATAGTTTGTGAAGACAGATGTGCAGGAGGAAAAGTATTCCAAGAGATTACATTTCTAGGAGAGGAAGGACCAGGTACAGCATTTTGTACAGAGTGTATTGCCGATATTTATAACCCCAGGTCAGGCCTGATCAAACAGACCAGTGATCGAAGGCAGTCCAACCACGACTTTCTCATTTCTTTCCCACGTGAAGAGAATTCGGAATCACATTGTCCAAATTGTCCATTTCTAAGATGGAAGAGTGTATAATTTGGGGGGAGATTTGACCGCAGTTTTTAGCAGGTCAAGTGACTATGTAGAGGCTCTCTCATTGGCTCAACAAGTACAGTGTGATGTGAGCAGATCACAGCAGACACAATGAATACAAGACATTGGACTATGCTAGAGTTATACTGTTTGCAAGTTCAGAGGAGTATACAACATTACATATCACTTATGTACAGTGACTCAAGTGTTTAAATTGCTATACAGGGTATTCAAGCCTAGCTATAGCAATTATTCTACCTCTAGGTAAAGTACACAAAACTCATTTTTGCTTTTCTTTCTGCTTATTAAACCAAATTCTACTCCCACTTAACCGTTGAGTGGTTAACTTTGGAAAGAACATCCAGCTGTATTAAACACACACACACAAAAATAAAAAAACTTATTCCAGATAACAAGCAAATCTATTTCTTACAATATCTTTTGTTTCAGTCATCAGACTGCAGCCAAGCAAGGGCACCACCTTGAGGAATTTTAGTAGAATGAATCGACCCCAGGACTTTTTTTCTAAGCCTTACTCTAAGTACTAAGCCTTTTTCTAAGTACTTACTCTATCAGTTGCTTTTGTCGAACCACAAAGTTACAACACTGGTTGTCAAGCGATACTGAGGGACTGACAGAGACGTAAAGACACACAAATATATACAACAGGCTCTATCTCCCCATTACCTACAGCTAGGCTGCTGTTTAGCCCCAGGTTAGCATTCACTGACTAAAACTAATTATCAAAGGTATTCTTGTCATGACCATGCCTTCATTTTTAAGATCACAGAATGTGATCTGATTGATACTTGGCTGCCATTTCAAGCAGATCGACCAAACACCTACAATGTACAATGATTACAGCTAAGTTGTTCAATCCCAAGCAAGCCCTAAATGAGCAGATCTATGCTCAAAAGTGTCTTTGTCATGACCATGTTGTCATTTTATAGAATGTGAGATAATTTGGTTGTTATTTCCAACTGGTCAAGTGACCGTGTAGAAGTCCTACCATTGCAACACTATAGCTACAAAGAATTTAAGTCTCTTGTCATGAAACACAACAGAATAACTGGAGTAGATATAACCTACCAATCTATGAGTTGTTAATCAAATACTTCCTCATCTGAGCCTATTCATGTCAACAAAAGCAACACCCCTTAATCTTCTAGCATTCAGATTACTCTATTAAAGCTAATGTTTATTTATTCATATGGTTCCAGGTTCAGTCCCACTGAGTAGCACCTTGGGCAAGTGCCTTCTACTATAGCCTCAGGCCAACCAAAGCCTTGCGAGTAGATTTAGTAGAAGGAAACTGAAAGAAGCCCGTTTTATATATAAATATATGTACATACACATGTATGTATGTATGTATGTATAGTTAATGTGTGTCGGTGTCATTGTTTGTTCCTCCATCACCACTTGACAACCCTTGTTGGTGTGTTTAAATCCCTGTAACTTAGCAGTTCGGCAAAAGTGACAGATAGAATAAGAAATAGGATTTTTTTTTTTTAATAAGTGCTGGGGTCGATTTGTTCAACTAAAACCCTTCAAGGTGATGCTTCAGAATGACTGCAGTCAAATGGCTGAAACAAGTAAAAGAATAAAAGAATTGTTCTGAATTTGTCTCATAGCTTTGAGATTTCGATAATGCGATTGTTTATACTTTGAATTACATTGTCAAGTAGGTTTAAGAGGCCAGATTTGACTAGTTTAAATACTAAACAGTTAAACCAAGTTATCACAGTTTTAACAGATATTTTATAACGTTAGCAATGCTTATAAACTGGAAAATTAAATTGTTAATCCTTTTATTTCTATATTTCTGTTAAAATACACTGCTTCGTTTAAATTAATTTCGAAATTAATGAAGAAAATAACTGAAGTAAAAGAATCTAGTAAACCTAACTTAGTGTTTGGAACATAAATTAACATTTTGATGGAAGTTTTTTTTTATTTAAAGCAATTTAAAACAGGAAGATTGTAACATACTGCTAGGGGCGGTCTCAGAAGAGTTTAATTAGTTATGCCACATAACTCAAAACAATCATATTAAGTAATTAAGTAGTGTAAAAGAGGCGGGGATCATTACTTTATATCAAAATCAACTAATTTGTTTGAAATAACGATGCATATATCATTGGTAATGAACACCTAAATGAGAACAGCACCATCTGGAAGATTTTGTCTCACAAAGTCAGAGCCTCTAAAGAGAAGTCATTTTAAAAGACAAAATCTTACAGCTAGTACAAGTTTACATTTGCAGATATGTTATATATACATTGTTATGGTAATCTAATGCTGTTTGAAGTGCTTATATTAATTTTTTTCAAAACTTTAAATGCAATTCGTATATCTACATACATGCTCAACGATGTATATGCACCCACACACTTACACACACAGAGTAACAAGCAGGGAGATGCTATGTTGACACAACCCATTCAACCCATGATAGCAAGAAACACTGGACATAAAACAATGATGATGATGATTGATTGATTGATTGATTGATAGTGTGTGTGTGTGTGTGTGTGTGCTGTCATATATGTCTATGTTCACAGCAAAAATGTCTAGATTTCAAAATTAATATAAAAATTGCATTTGTTTTTGCAAGGGTTTTTAACATTATATATAATTTTTTTTTCTCCGTGTTTTTCTCCTTGTCTCCGTATTCTTTCTGTTGAAGAGCGTAGCTCGAAACGTCAAAGACTTTCCGTATTCCCGAGCGTCATACTAATATATACTTTTGTTATTTACACCACCTGTCCTCGTCTGTTGTTATTTTTTGTATATTCTCCCATATATATATATATATATATATATATATATATATGCACACACACACACACACACACACACATGTAGATATTTGTATTTCTTGTTGGTTTAAGTCATAAGCCATTACTCTTGATTTTCTGAATATATTCACTTCATCAAACAGCAGCCATAGCAGA
>NC_068995.1:13143725-13148399 GCF_001194135.2 Octopus bimaculoides
ATATATTTTCAATAGATATTTATCAAAACAATTTATATTTACTTAATTACATTTCTGGCCATTTACGTTCTAATATTAATGATATTTATATATATATATATATATATATATATATATATACACACACACACACAAGCAATGATGTCTATAGCAATTAACAGTTAATGTCAGGAAAATTAATAATGGTCATAAATTTCTAATAGAGACTAATGAAGTGTGATATTTTCAGCATGTTATTAGTTATCGAAATGATGAAAGTAATGGACTAACAAAGGCACTGGGTTGTATGATAAAGATTGTGTTATATTCACAGTTTCTTTACCTGAGACAAAATACTATCCTTATGTCTCAGATGAACCCACAACCTATGAGTTAGTAATCCAGTTGTGTGGACAATCATAGCCACACAACCAGTTCACTTCTACAATAAAAATACTAGGCTGAAATATATAACTACTTCAACTTAATTCAACTATCTCCGGCTTAGAGTCTAAGCATGGTGGTGATTGCCACAGCGTTTAAACGCAGGTGTAACTACATTGAGCAAACTTAAGATGAAAATATTCCAACTAAACCACCCTGTGCCTACTTTCTTTTTTAAGACAGTTTGGTTTGAGAGAGAAGATGGTTGTTGTTTTAAACACTTTGGGCAACTACATAAATGCTCCCTGGTTTAGTAATGATGTGAAACTTGTTTCTCAGCTAACATAATTAATATTCCTATACCGGAGAGCAGGTGAAGGAAGTTGATTTATATTGAGTGGCGGATCACATGCATAGGAGTGCCCTCACAGACACACATAAGCAACAGTAACATACTGAAATAGTTTGATCATCATCATTGTTTTAACATCCGCTTTTCCACACTTCAGTGGATGAAAAAAAAATTCACTGAAACAGATGCTCTCTTCTTGTCACTAATCTTCATCTGTTTCCATGCAAGGTAATATTTCCCCAAGTCCTTCAAACACTAACATTTCAATGGACATGTTTTCACAGAAGATGGTAAACAAATGACACTTTTTGTATGAATGGTGATTTTCTTTACAATCAGCACACAAACACACAAATGCATTTGTGTGTATGCATATATATATATATATATATATATATATATAAAAGAAGTTTGGAAACGCCAATATATAAAAAATGAATTTTAATTTATAATTGTGTCAGAGATATTTTTAACATGTTTCGGTTCTTGAAAAAATGAACCTTATCAAAAATACATGTTTAAAAAAATGAAATTAAATGAAAAGTTCATAATTCTTCCTTACTGGTGTCAACAGTCCAGGTGGGAGCATTTTTTGTTGGTTGTAGTAGTAGTAGTGACCGTGTTGGTAATGATATATATATATCTTTTATCTCCTTGTTTCAGTTATTAGACAGTGGTCATACTGGGGCACCAACTAGACAAATTTTTAGTCAATTGAATTGATCTCAGTACTTTTTTTTTATAAAGCTTAGTACTTATTTTATCAATCACTTTTGCCGAACTGCTAAGTTATGGGGACATAAACACACCAACTCTGGTTGTCAAGAGGTAGTGGGGGGGACAAACATGACACACAACAGGCTTCCTTCAGTTTCCATTTACCAAATCCACAAGGCTTTGGTCGGCCTAGGGCTCTAGAAGACATTTGTCCAAGGTGCCATGCAATGGAACTGAACCTAGAACCATGTGGTTGGGAAGCAAGCTTTTTACTACAGCCATACAACACATGCATTTATTTATTTATATATATACATACACACACATTAGCATTTATACATACTTTATACACACACATAACAGGCTTCTTTCAGTTTCCATTTACCAAATTCATTCACAAAACTTTGATTGGCCAGAGGCTCAAAGAGAAGACATTTGCCCAAAGTGGTCTTCTGAATCATACAGACAAGCCTATGTTTTTTCAAAGTTCATCATAGCCTTGTTAAGAAAAAAAAAAAAAAATCTAATTTATCCATTTCTTCAAACATTAGAAATTGATTATATATTTATTACCTTCCTACAGTACTGTGAGGATAAAGATATACACACACACACACACGCATACACCTCAAATCCCACCCCCACCCTTAATATCATTACAGTAAAATGATATGAAGATAAAATTATAGAAGAAAAATTTTTTTGGTTTTTTTTTGGGGGGGTTTTTTCTAAATTAAACTTCAACATATTCCTCAATGTTTGAAGTATGTTAGTGATTATATTTATGATGACTAACTGCTGAGATAGCTGAAATATCTCACGTGTAAAGTTTTCATTCGAAAGACGGAAGAGAGAAAGAACGAATGAAAACGAGGAGAGAAAATTGTTTTTAATCTTGTAACACATATGCAACGAAGAAGAAGAAGAAGAAGGAAGGCCTGCAAAGACTGTAATGGGAAATTAGAATATGGTATTGCTAAGAATGCAGCAGAAGCAATTCCAAACACCCAGTCTTTGGTGACACTACAATGCTTGCTATAAAAAGACTATCAATCAAGGCTTGTTCAACACTTCATTCAGTGTAGAAGAAGCAGCAGCAGCTGCTGTTATTGTTGTTGTTGTGCTGAAGGTCAGCCCTAATCAAACATACTAATAATCAAGAGACTTCCAGCCATGACTACCACACCTTTTTTTTCCATCTGTATCAAGGACCACATTACCCAATTTATATATATATATATATATATATATATATATATAGTTGAAACATTCCTGTCACATGGGACCTTGGAGACTGCTAAAATGTAAGAAAGTATACTAGTCCTTTGATATTTAATATTCAATATTTCATTTATTAAATAAGACAATACTTCATTTCATTTTACTATACCTACTACTATATATACTATATATTCTATATCCTATATTAATATTATAAGAATATAAATAAAACAAAAAAAAGACAGAGTTGGAATTCCTTTGAATAATATATATATATATATATATAAAGATGACAGCTATTTTTAGCAAGTCAAGCAAACAATCACAAAGCTTTTCTCACAGGCAGGATTCAGGCACACAATTTTGGTGTTGCTGTCTGATACTGAAGGTACCAAACTTGAAGATGATCATACAAATGATTGTTGTTCTAAGTTTCTCGACATCGTACCCCGCTTTTTTTTTTTTTTTTTTGAGAAGAAAACCAAAATACTAAAACCCTCCTCTCCCTCCAACCAAACATCCTATAAAGTTTAACAATAGTGATATTGCTGTAGAAATATAGCATTTTAATAGAAGACAGTTTCATTCATAAATCTTCAACAAAGTTTTAGAAATACTCATAATATACTACAATACTTAAGCTCTTAGTGTTCACTGTACTTTTCAACCTATGCTAATTAATATAGGGGGAGGTTAACAAAAACTTAAAACCTATTGATAGTTCCATAATTGTCTTTTCCAAATATTTTAAACATCTTTCTTTTCTTGTAAGTTTTTAGCAAACTGATAAAATGATTAAAATATTTAAATTTGATTTAGGGGATTAATTTAGTCAATATATATGTGTGCATGTGTATGTGTGTGTTGTGTATCTTAAGGAGTATTTTTTAAAATAAAAAAAACATTTCAAGATAAAATAAAAGCCAAGCATATTAATTATATAATTAGCAGATAATACAAAACTGAAATAGAGTGAGAAAAAGCCCTTTATCATTTATCATTTAATTAAAATATAAATATCATTATCATGTAACGTCAGTAAAGTTTTGAGGTCTGTGCCAAATCCCTGAGTCATGCTGTTCTGCACAGTCAACTATTTTAACTACATTACACAACACAGAACATGGATATTTTAAATGGAGAAAACAATCATGTGTTATATAATTATACATGTTAATTAACTTTTAAATGATTTATAGTTTAGATTGTCTCATGTCAAAAAAAAAAATAGCAACTTATTTGTTCTTAAACTCGAAATGGACCACCCACTTTTATTCTTTTACTTGTTTCAGTCATTTGGCTGTGGCCATGCTGGAGCACCGCCTTTAGTTGAGCAAATCGACCCCAGGACTTATTCTTTGTTAGCCTATTACTTATTCTATCGGTCTCTTTTTGCTAAGTTACGGGGACGTAAACACACCAGCATCGGTTATCAAGTGATGTTGGTGGGGACAAACAGACACACACACATATATATATATATATATATATATATATATACGACGGGCTTTTTTCAGTTTCCGTCTACCAAATCCACTCACAAAGCTTTGGTCAGCCCGAGGCTATAGTAGAAGACACTTGCCCAAGGTGCCACGCAGTGGGACTGAACCCGGAACCATGTGGTTGGTAGGCAAGCTACTTACCACACAGCCACTCCTGCACCTAAATTTTGTATGGAATACCAGTGGTTCACCTGGACCATACTGTGACCCACTAACCTAATCTAAAAGGGTCAGTGAAGATTATAAAGAATGCCCCCACCTTCTTAGAATAGTTAATAAAAACAATGTAACAATAATAGAAAACAATTTCCTAATATCGTAACCTGAAATTAAAAAGAAGTCAACTAAATTTGAGCATTTTCTTTCAAATTTATGCCCCCACCACCACCCTCACCCCACCCCTAATGTTATAAAATATTTATTATACGAGCCATATGCCTTATATGATTTTACCAATATGTCAAAGTGAGCAATATGGTTTTCACCTTAACATTTTTGTTACCATATTTCTGTTGAAAT
>NC_068995.1:13149057-13153704 GCF_001194135.2 Octopus bimaculoides
ATTCAGTGCTTTTTTTTTTTTGTTTTTTCCAATTTACTTCAAAAATATTGAAGAATTTATTTAAAATAACAATCGTCATTTAGCTGGAGTTTGAAACATAAATTAACATGAAATTTCAAAGGAAGTTTTAATTTGGTTCACTTCAAAGCAGGATGTACAATTAAAGATGGTCTCAGGTTGATAGCAGAAGGGTTAGGATATTTCTTCTATTCGTCTTCCTTTCAGATATTAGTCAGCAAATAAGCCAACAGGATGTGAAGTAAAGTAATGTTGCAGTTTATATATTTCAACTTACTTTATGAAATAAACTCAGATTCAGCAGGCTTATGGTGATGGAAAATCCAACAGTGACCATCCTGCCTTTTACAGGGTTATGTGAGCTTTCATTATCTAATGTATCCTTTCTTTATTTAAAACATTAAGAAGATTTGGCTGCTATTTCTTGCAGTATCACATAGAGGCCTCATCATCTCAAAAGTCTGGTTAGTTCTTAAAATGTAAATATTTTTAAGTAATGATATGAATCTACCATGTAGTACCATATGAATATTAGTTGGTACTATAAGTACCATATGAATCTACCAGTTAGTACACTGTAGCTTGAGGTAGCTGAACCAATGAGGGAATATCTATGCAGTCACTTCATATGCTAGAAATAACAGCTATATCTCTCTCATCACACCCTATCATCTTAATAAAAAAAGACAGATTACATAATATAACCCTAGATAAACTGTCAGGAAAAGAGATTGGATGGTCACTACTGGAAAAACCTTTGCTCATGGGTCTGCTTTCATAAAACAAACAGAGGAACAACAACAATAACATCTAGATTTTGCATGCAGTTCTTCAAGTAAACACGTGGAAACTCAAATCACCCAATACAAATATTCATCAATTCTTGCATGTTTACAGCGAACTATCGTCCATGCTCATCCATAATTCCGTTAGCTTATAAAAGCATAGAAACAAAATGTTAGATAAGTAATAATTTCAATTCATTTTGATGATTTCAGTTAAGTGGTGTCCACTATATTGTATCATTGAACACTGCAGCGCCATTACTCTTTACCTTGTATACTCTTTTACTCTTTTCACTCTTTTACTTGTTTCAGTCATTTGACTGCAGCCATGCTGGAGCACCGCCTTTAGTCGAGCAAATTGACCCCAGGACTTATTCTTTGGAAGCCTAGTACTCATTCTATCAGTCTCTTTTGCCGAACCGCTAAGTTACGGGGACGTAAACACACCAGCATATATATGAGGGAATGCTGAAAAGTTCCTGGCTTTGGGTAAAAGAAAATACAGGAGGATCAGTTAATTATGATTTTATTCAACATATTCCCCTCTCAGATGCACACACTTATTGCAACAATCCTTTAGTTTTTCTAAACTCTTGTAAAAGAACTCAGAGGGTTGGGCTTCCAGCCAAGTGTTTCATGATACACTTAAAGCCAGGAACTTTTCAGTACCCCACAGGTACAGATTAACCAATATGTTCATCTCTTGTTCAAAGACAGGAAAGTATAACATACAGAAAATTTGGCTGTTATTTCAAGCAGTTCAAGCAACCACACAGAGCTCTTTCAGAAACTCATATACAAAAAAAAAAAAAAAAAACCAAACCATAGGATTTAAAAACAATATGACATAAATTTGATAAATAGAATACATGGTATATAATTTGATAAAAAAAATAAAATCATTATCTTTGACAAACCACATAACCAATTTTGCAAGAAGAGACAGTAAATTAAATCAGCTCTAGTAGACTTGACAATACGAGTTATTAGGCACAGGATTGAATGGAAGACATAAATCAAGCCAAGCAGAGTTTGAAATGATGACTATGAGGGGGTGATATACGACAATTAGTTAAGCTCTCTAGTATTTCCACCATTCCACTGCTCTACGAGATCATTAACCAATATAACTTTCAAGTATACAGACGTGACCAGAGCGTCTTTTTGAGTAGAGAGAGAGAGAAATACTATGTGTCGCTACATGTTTACAAAAAGAGACAATTAAATAAAGAGTAAATTATACATGTGTGTGTGTGTGTGTGTGTGTGTGTGTGTGTGTGTGTGTGTGTGTGTGTACTGCTCCAGGGAGAGAGGAGGGAGTGGGGAAAGAAGAGACAGAAGAGAAACTGATAGTGAAAACATACAGTGGTAGCTGTTCATGGTTTCTGCAGCAACAGGAACAACAAAACAAGATTTGAAGAACTTTGCAGGCCATGGACACACTCAAAATTCACCCACATGCATTCTAATATATATATATATATATTTATACATACAAGCAAGATTGATCATTTCCAGTCTTCAATGGAAAGACATGCCTGGTCATGGGGCAATATCACCTTGCTTGGAAACAGCTGAAAACTGGCAACAAGAAGGGCATCCAGACATAGAAAATCTGCCCGAGCAAATTTCCATGTGACCCATGTAAACATGGAAAAGTGAATGATAAATGATGATATTTGTGCTTATATTTCAAGAAAGGCAATCCTAGTAAACAAAACAGTACTTAAAAGGGTAAAGACCACCTTCAGTCTGAATGGCCAAGAGATTGCACCTAGAAAGTTCCCCTCTAAGGGAAAGTCCGGGCAAGGTTATTTATGGAAGACCAGCAGTCACCCATGCATACCAGCCTCCACTCTCCACGTCATTGATGTTATCCAAGGGAAAGGCAAAGGGGCCAATACAGCTTGGCACCAGTGACATTGCAACTCATTTCTACAGCTGAGTGAAGTGGAGCAACCTGAAATAAAGTGTCTTGCTCAAGAACACAACATGCAGCCCGGTCCAGGAATCGAACTCACTACCTTGTGATTGTGAGCCCTATGCTCTAACCACTGAACCATGTGCTTTACCCTTTTAGTACTTAAAGTGTAATTAATCATAAATAACTACTGAATAAAAGACATACTTCACATGCCTAAATTTTTTCACACAAAACTTACAAGAACCAATATCCTCTTTTACTGGGTTCAGTCACTTGACTGCTACCATACTGGGGCACTCTTTTCAAGGGCTCAGTTGACTAACTCAAGCTCCATATGTATTCCAGTTTGCTTCTTCCTTTATCAATTAATTTGTTAAAAATACTAATTTACAAGAAATAAATGGACACAAAGTAAACAACACCAGTTTTTAGACCCATGCAAAATGCAAGCACAACCAGAAATATAAACACACTTCTTCAGTTTCCTACCCACAAGGTATTGAGCAACTCAAGAACATGACAGATCACACCTACTCAAAGGTACCATGCAGAGAGATTGAACCTGGGTTTCTGTGGATGCAAAGTGAACACTTCTTAAAAACACATGGTCTATACATAACTTTCAGGTTGCTGACCCCTGGCTTTTCAACATATTATACGACACAAAATGGTTTTAAATTTTGTTCATCTTCAGCCATTATATATATGCACATAGGTTCAGACTAGTATAGAACTTAAAAATGATTTTTTTTCTTTTCAAACAAAGTCCATTGCTGTTATCTCCAATACACACTGTAAATGGTTAGCATTAGAAAGGCCATCCAGCCATAGAAATTATGCCAAAGTAAATACTGGAGCATGATACAGTCCTTCAACCAGTTGGACCCTGTCAAATTGTCCTACCAAAGCCAGCATGGAACATGGACATTAAATAATGGTGATATATATGTATGTATGTATACACGCACTTTTAATTCAATCATTAGACCAACAATAATGGGTTAAAAGTTTAGTTCTTTATTCTAAGTAACATCTTTAAATTGTTACCCCACTGAAATATATAATGGACTCTCCCATCGTTAGATGACGTATGAGGGTTTGACAATTTCTTACCGAACAACCACACATTGTTTATGGTGATCAAATGTTTGTGTAGACATAAGCTCACTCCCTCCATCAAATCAACATTACCTGTACAGGTGCAACTGGGTGCCACATGTCAGATGTCGAAATGATTGCAGAGCAATGTGAAATGAAGTGCATTGCTCAAGAACACAATGCAACACCCGGTCTGGGAATCAAACCCATGATCTCGCAATCTTGAGTGCAACACCCTAACCACTAAGCCATGCGCCTTCATTGAAATATACATGTGTGTGTATACATTACTTGTTTCAGGCATTTGAATGCACCCATGCCAGGGGACCACCTTCAAGGGTTTTAGTTGAACAAATCAACCCTAGGACTTATTTTCTCAAACCTAGTACTAATTCTATTGGTCTCTTTTGCCACACTGCAAATAAGACATAAACACACCAACGCTAGTTGTCAAGTGGTGGTGGAGAACAAGCACAGACACGCGCGTGTGTGTGTGTGTGTATATATATATATATATATGATGGGCTTCTTTTAGTTTCCGTTTACCAAATTCACTCACAAGGCTTTGGTTGGCCAGAGGCTATAGTAGAAAACTGAACCTGCCTCCTTTCGCTGTTATTCCAAACCAACAGATATCATAGCATAGTATGTGTATATATGATGGGCTTCTTTTAGTTTCCGTCTACCAAATTCACTCACAAGGCTTTGGTTGGCCAGAGGCTATAGTAGAAAACTAAACCTGCCTCCTTTCCCTGTTATTCCAAACCAGCAGATATCATAGCATAGTGTGTGTATATATGATGGGCTTCTTTTAGTTTCCGT
>NC_068995.1:13154384-13157030 GCF_001194135.2 Octopus bimaculoides
TGTAACAATATAAATAGGTAGCTTCACAAACCTGGTCAATGACACTACGACTAGGATGAAAATTTACAACAAAAGACCTTGACACCTATTAATCCTAAATATTAATATACATTACTATAACAGTATGTATCTTTGCTAGCTACAATAGCCAGCAGAATGTTAATTGTTTCACTTCCAACAGTCATCTCAAATAAAAAAAAACCCCACATGCCACACAAGTGCAGTTTGAGAGAAAGAGAGTGTATGGTATGGAAATAGACTAGATCAAATTCTTATAATATAAAAGACAAGCCAACAAGGTGGTCAAATTGGACTATTAGAAATAGCAACCAAATGATCTTCAAATCACACCGTACTGACCATACAGAGAGAAAAAAAAGAGAGAAAAGGTATGTGCTAAAGTAGCACTATCTGAAAATATGAGAGGTTGGGATAGGCATGGTTGGAATGTTTGGGATAATAGGTCTGCTGGGTCAGGGATGACCAAGGGCTGAATAACATATAAAGTGAAGAACGAACATAAAGATGCTGGGGCACTAGCACAAAAGGTTTAGTCAAACAAGGTGCTTATTTTTGTAAGCCAGATGCTTACTAAGTTATGGGGACATAAACAAACCAACATCAGTTGTTAAACAGTGGAGGAGAGAGAAACTCAAAGACACATACACACACACATATATATATATATACACACAACAGGCTTCCACATAGTTTCCATCTATCAAATTCACTCACAAGGCCCCAAGTTATAATAGAAGACACTTGCCCAAGGCACTACGCAACGGGACTGAACTTGAAACCACATGCTGGCAAATCAGGATTCTTAACCACACGGTGCGGTCATATAACTATTGGATTCCCAAACTAAATAAGGAGTGGAACAAAAAAACAGCAACACTGTGAGTAACAAAAGTTCCTAATGCACATTAAGAAACACGGTTGAAGCCATCAGCTATTTTAAATCCATTTCCCCCACACTTGTATGGAATTAGAAATGTCTTCTCCAGCATAGCACTTCATCATTTATCACAATCCCTTGCCAATCCCTTTGTGAGGCTCGGTACTTTAAGATCAGCTATTACCATTTCTCATGTCTACTCTTCGTTGTGTTCTTCCCACCTGAACTGCTTAGCATTTCTTTACCTATCATTTTCCATATATAGTAATCCCTCAACTATCACAGGTGTTACGTTCCAAGACCCCACCACCACCACCACGATAGGTGAAAATCCGCAAAGTAGAAACCGTACTGTACTGTATTTTTTTTAATTATTTTTATAATTTGTACATGTTTATTGTATTATAAATACAAAACTCCACAGAGGAATCGATGTAGGCTTAAATAATGAACCACGATATGGCAAGGGATTACTGTACATCATAAATTAGGTAGGGGGCTCCGAAAGGGGTCTCAGGGAGTAGCGTCCCTGCGTTCCTGAGCTAGTTTTCCACCACATTTCTTAAAAATTGTGGTAGAGGCCTTGATCTCAGGACCACTCATGTCTAGAAACTGAGGTTGGAGGTAAGCAAGGGCATGCTCCCCGTAGAAAATCCAGCTCCAAAATAGCCTCATGATAGCAAAGGAGAATGGGCACCAGCCAACCCAAAGGTTGGGGTGGGCTGCACCTGCCTACCTCGGTTGCTATGGCATTTAGGTAGATCTGGCCATCCCCATAAACAGGGACAAAACTCAGAATTAAAACACTGGATGATGATGGTGATGATACCTGTACTAATGCAGTCTCCTCTGTGTGTAATTAAGTGTACTTCCCAACCACATGGTTTCAGGTTCAGTCCCTCTGTGTTTTCTGGTGCAGTCATTGGTCGACCAAATACTTGTGATTGAATTTAGTAAACAAAAACTGAAACACTCTCCTCATATGCTTGCATGTGTGTGTGTGTGTGTGTGTGTGTGTGTGTGTGTGTGTCCTTATCTGGACCAACAGTTGCAGAAGTGTGCCTAACCATGGGGAAATATATTTATTTCTTTACTGCCCACAAGGGGCTACACACAGAGGGGACAAACAAGGACAGACAAAGGGATTAAGTCAATTACATCGACCCCAATGCGTAACTGATACTTATTTAATCAACCCCGAAAGGATGAAAGGCAAAGTTGAACGGAATTTGAACTCAGAACATAACGGCAGACGAAACACTGCTCAGCATTTTGCCTGGCATGCTAACGGTTCTGCCAGCTCACTGCCCTTATGGGGAAATATATTGCTTGAAAACAGGTAAGAGTTGACAACAAGAATGGTATCTGGACATAGAAAATCTGCCTCCATGAAATCCATCTAACCCATGCAAGCAATGCAATGAGAGTGATGACAATTCATTAACCAAAACCATTTCATAGAATACCTATTAAGAATAGTTCTTATATTTTATCTTTTACTTGTCTCAATCATTAAACTGTGGCCATGCTGGGGCACTGCCTTGAAGAATTCTAGTCAAACAGCTCAACTCCAATACTTATTTTATTGGTCTCTTTTGCTGAACCGTCAAGCTGCTGGGATTTAAACACACCAACGTCAGTTGTCAATCAGTGGTATGGGGGCAAACACAAACACAAAGACACACACAAACACACATCAATACATATATACATATATATATATATATATATATATATACATATATATA
>NC_068995.1:13157130-13161133 GCF_001194135.2 Octopus bimaculoides
ATATATATATATATATATATATATATATTATGATAGATTTCTTTCAGTTTCAGTCAACCTAATCCACTCACTAGGCTTTAGTCAGCCTGAGGCTATAGCAGACATCTGCCCAAGGTGTCACAAAGTGGAACTGATCACAGAACCATGTGCTGTGAAACAAGCTTCTTACTACACAGTTACACCTATATTTAGTCAGAAAAAGGACAACATCTTTGAACATTTTTGCAGTGCCTCCACAAGATTGGTGGAGGAAGAAAGACCATCTTGGTGTTCTCAGTCTAGAGACCCCCCACTCTCTGAGTACACAGAAAGAAGTACACTCTGTTTAACCTTCACAGTGCTGATTAAATTTTTGTTGGAGATGTAACACACTAATCACATGCAAATCAGTTCTTGCAATCCTTTTCTATTGGCCAGTGCTTACTACATCATATGAAATGTAGAAACTTCTGGAAAGTACCCCACAATCAAAAACAAGTTAGCTTGGTTCCTGTGTCTCAAGTGCACATGCATGGAACCAAGTATACTCAGTTCCTGTGCAGTAAGAGTTGTTGCCAAGATATAAAAGACCCTTGTCTATAGTGCTGTACAGTAGAATTGAACCCACGACCCTCTGATCATAAAGTGAATCTGTTACCCACATAGCCAAACATACACTCAAGCAGGCCAATCCAGCAAGAACATTGAATAGAAAATATATCAAGGCACTGCATCTCAGATGCCATGAGTCTATCAGCTTTTATAACAGGTACACCATATCCCTGTAAGAGGTAACTAAAAGGATTAGCATCAAGGAAAGTACCTGGCTATGAAACACTGTCTCAAAAAGCCCAGTCCAACCCATGCCGGTGTAGAAAAGCTGATGGAACAATGAAAACAATGATGGAATTTCCTTAAATATTTACCAAACTATGGAACAAGTAAGATAAAAGATTACAATATGAAGTGTAAACCTTGAGGAAAAAAAAAAAGTCAAAATCATTAAAAGATTTACAATGAAAAATTCTACACTTTAAATGTTATATTGTTGGTGTTTACCCACCACAACATCAAATCTAATCTATCATTTAATTGCTTCTGTCATTAGACTGTGGCCATGCTGTAGTACCACCTTGAAGAATTTTAGTGGAACGAATCAATCCCAGTGCTTTTGTTTAAGCCTGGTACTTATTCTATCGGTTTCTCAATGATAAATCAGCCTTCTAAAAAGTATAGAGAACTACATTATCTAATACTTCCTCCTCATCAAAAAAAAAAAAAGTAGAAATGTGATTTCAGAGAGATTTAGCTGTTATTTCTAACAGACTGAGCTATGAAGTAAAGACTCTCTCAGTTCATACTATAAATTGTAAATCTGTCCTACACAGTGAAATGAAATTACCTGTGAGACTATTTGGTGAACCAACCTACTAGAAATAGTTAAATACCCTTAAAATCACACATTACCACCTCGAAAGTTAAGGGACACATTGGTTAAAAACAATGCAATAGTCATGGTCAAAATGAATTTTGACAATAGATTCACAAGATCAGATCATAGATTTACTAGACTTAAGGCTACAAAGTTTTCTCAACAGTGCAAATGTGTAGAATAAAAATAAAAGCAAGCTTACCTATATTTTCTTGTGTTTTCTATTACTGAGTCTCCAAGTAGTCTATTTAGATTCATCTTCAGTGAGTTTGTCACACTATAAAAGTAGATAAAATTACCAAACAGGTTTTCTTAGTAAAGAAGAAACAGTAAAGACTCAAATATTCAACAAAAACTACATACAATTACTCTACACTGTATATATATATATATATATATATACATATATATCAAATGGATGTGATATAAAACTATTCTCCACATACACTAACAGCCATATCAACAATCCAACATACCTCCATCATCAGCTGCCCCACAGATATCACTATGGTTTCGACACCTGGGCAGTATCATTCAATCCAGCGGTGTCAACAGCACTAAAATAAGTGTTGTTTAGGAACAAATATACCTTAGATATCACCACATTCATTCAATCTAAGGATTAAACACTAACATTATTAATTAAACTACAACAAAGAAACACACATACCCTGATGTACAAAAACAATATCAGTAAATAAATTCAGCAAGTAAACCTATAATTCCTTAATTTAGCTAACTAAATAGCAACCTAGCCCTTGTATGTATATATATAAAAACATCATTTTCGTGCCCTCTGTATAGGTTAGACAGAGTTTATTGGGACAGATTTTTTACAGTTGGATACCCTTCATGTCCCAACCCTCACCTGTTTCCAAATCAAGTAATATTTCCCCATGGCCAGACATGTTTACACAGAATATTGAAAAACGAATGACACAGTTTGTGTGACAGCGACACTCATTTACAAATGGCATGTATTGTTGAGACAAAGAGATTACAAAAATATGTATATATATTTCATCATGTTGAACCGTTAATCCCTACACATTTTTTTCTCTCTCAGTTCTTTCTGTCAAAGAGCATAGGCTCAAAATATCAATGACTTTTCCATTCTTCTTAAGCATTTAAAATAATACTCCTGCTTGTTTTTCTTTCACCTGTCTTCATCTTTTGCTTTCTGTAAATTTGAACTATGTATGCGTGTGTACATGCACACAAACCTGTTTCAGTTTCCATCAACCAAATCCACTCACAAGGCTTTGGTCAGCCTAGGGTTATAGAGAAGATACTTGTCGTAGGTGTTATGCAGTGGGACTGAACCCCAAATCATGTCATTGGGAAGTAAACTCCTTAACCACACAGCCACATTTCCACAAACCTGTGCGTGTGTGTGTGTAATTATGATCATTTAATGCCTATTATCCATGCTGGCATGGGTACAGAAAATTGATAAAACAGTTTGTAGAATCCATTACCGTTTAGCTTCATGTAAGAAATTCCTGTCATAATAATTTTTTTTTTTTATATATATCATTCATGTAATGCATGAAAGTGCATGGCTCAGTGGTTAGAGCGTCGGGCCCACAATCATGAGGTAGTGAGGTTGATTCCTTGACTAGTCTGTGTTGTGTTCTTGAGCAAGACACTTTATTTCATGCTGCCCCAGTTCACTCAGCTATCGGTCTTTGCCTTTCCCTTAGATAACATTGGTGGTGTGAAGACTGCTAGTCTTCCATAAACAATCTTGCCCAGACTTGTGCCCCAGAGGGGAACTTTCTAAGTGCAATCCATTGTTCAAGGTATCTAAGGAACTTGCTCAGAGAGATGTGGTCACTCAATTCAACTTGATGAATTACTACTGAGAAGCTTTTGCACAAACTTGATACATTTTATAATTTTTTTTTTTTTTCTGTACATTTACATATGCAGAAAAAAAAAACATTGCTAACCAAAATCTGATGCCAAATCTTTAAATATTGTTTTCATCATTTGATAATTCCTTAATGAAGATAGGAAGCAAAGTAAATAAAGTATTTATATGCTTAGTACCAATTTATAATAACCACAAGAATATTTGTTATTTTTGTCTAACACGCAATCAGCTCTCATCAAACTCACCATCCTAGTTTTTGCTTTTCAAATAGTCTGAAAGACTACATTATGAAAGTGGCCATTTAAAAAATTTTTTCTTCTTTGTAAGATATTGATTAGTGATGTGAAGGAGATTACTGTTGTTTCTAGCAAGATAGAGACTCACATACACACATACATACATGCTCGTTTACAATGTGTGATGGTGAGAATGACAAAGGGATGAGTAGAAATATTTCTCAATGAAAACGGACAGAGCTGAGCAAACACTAAAGCGAGACATGTGGTTTGCATCGTAACAAGAATTGTTTTTATTAGCTCCATAAAAACACTTCCATAATACAAGGAAAATATTTAAGGAAGAGAAAATTGAAGCAATATCTCATGCATGCTGAAGACAAGAAACCTGAAGGTCAATTTTCATGAAAGCAATTCTGACAGAAGTGGTTATTCAGGAAAATAATGATTTCTTTCTCTAAACAAAGATTGGGGGGGGGG
>NC_068995.1:13161354-13173686 GCF_001194135.2 Octopus bimaculoides
TGTGTGTGTGTGTGTGTGTGTGTGTGTGTGTGTGTGTGTGTGTGTGTGTGTGTATATATATATATATATATATATATCCTTTGTTTCATATATATATTTTTTTTTTATCCTTCATATGTCTCAGGTGAGTGAATTAACTTTCATACTTATTTAAAAGCCTGGTAATTATTCTATCAGTCTTTTTGCTGAACTACTAAGTCATGAGGGATGTAAACACAACAACACCAGTTGTCAAGTGATGGTGGGGAATAAACTCAGACACAAACACACACACACACACACACACACATATACATATGTGCCACCTGACTGGCTCCCATGCCAGTGGCACGTAAAAAGCACCCACCACACTTTCAGAGTGGTTGGTGTTAGGAATGGCATCCAGCTGTAGAAACCTTGCCAAATCAGATCAGAACCTAGTGCAGTCCTCCCCCACCCCAGCTTACCAGTTTTCAGTCAGACCATCCAACCCAGGCCAGCATGGAAAGCGGATGTTAAACAACAATGACACTCTCACACATGCATATGCACACACAATGAGCTTTTTTCAATTCCCATCTACCAAATCCACTCACAAGGTTCTCGTCAGCTGTGCAGTAGGACTGATCCTGGAACCTTGTGGTTGAGAATCAAACTCTGTACCACACAGCCATATCTGTGCCTAAAATTCTCATTTTTATTTCCCTGTCATAGGTTATAAGTCAGCTTCCCTAAATATTACTTTCTAGTTCCCAAAGAGCCATAGGCAAAACAAATTATGCTTTGTTAGACGAACGATCATGGATAGTTTGGTTCTCCTACTATCCTTACCAACATCACCATCTGATCTAATTCAAACAAATATATATATTTAAAATAACATTAAGATGAAAACTGAATATTTACAAATGCAATATATGAAGAACTTCACACTGTAATATACCATATTTTAACGTGTAAGGAACCCTTTTTTGTCAAAAAGTAAGTTGAAAAAATATGGGAGTTTCTTATACATGGATAGCATTATAATACCATTTTTCCAAATTTTAAGCCCAAAGAATTAGGGGATTCCTTATACACATTAAAATACAGTATATATATATATATAATTCACTTTATAGTTTTATATAATGAAAGAAAAGAAAAGGATGAATTTTAAAAAATTAAGTCTAACTTTGACAAGTTGCAGATTTCATGGTAAATGTCATTTAAGCTATATTACACACAAATATTGTGGTTAGAAATATTTAGAAAAAAAGCAATGAATAAATATTTCTTAGAAGTTTTCTACTGTTTTTCTTTTCTGAGACTCAAGGTGTTATTTATCCTAGTTCAGCCCTGACCAAATGGAACTGTATAATCAAAGGTGTCCCAGGTGATCATACAGTAAGGTGTGATAGGAGGAATGTTTGACTGTTATTTCTAACAGGTCATTTAGAAACACATGTGCTACAATGGGTAGCCACACAGAAATCCTCAGACCGGTCAATACACACAACCAAGAAGGGAACATTATATATATAGACGTGGCTCTCAATTTCATTTCACAAATTTAACATATTTGAAACAAAGACAAAACAGCCATGCTAGAAAAAGCTGATCAGATATTTAAAAATTGAAGCAAAACCAACACACTGGTTATCTTCATATATCAGAAGCTGTTAGTATTCCTCAGTCAGACCGTTCCTGTATGTTTAATCAGCTGCTTTCATGCCAAAGGTTGACTCAACCAGATTGAACTGGGATGGGATAATGGATATTATGTATATATGATGATGATGATGATGATATATATATATATATATATACATATATATATATATATAATATATATATATGAAGGTGATGGCTATATAGTTTGACCAGCTCTAATCAACAAGTATATTAAAAATTCATCCGGATTTGTATGCAACTCTCAAAGTAAACATGTGAAAACTCAAAAGAACCTACAACAAATATTTATCAATTCCTACATGGACTCTCATGTTCATCCATAATTTAGTTAGCCATAAAAGCATTGAAACAGAATGTCAGAGAAGTAACATTTCTGATTCTCTTTGATAATTTGAGTAAAGTAATTGCTACTATATTCTGAAATTGATGAACACTGCATCTACATTAGCATTGCTGTTTACCTTGTATATAGAAGATTAAGATCCATATTTCTTCTTGATCAGTCATCTAACATTACTCTCATGCACACACACACATTTTCACCATGCAGTGACCATCTAACTGAAAGACCTCTATTTTTTCGTTTCTCTTCATCTATCATTTCCATAAAAGAGCATGTTGTTGTTGGCACTCCGTCGCTTACGACGTCGAGGGTTCCAGTCGATCCGATCAACGGAACAGCATGCTCATGAAATTAACGTGCAAGTGGCTGAGCACTCCACAGACACGTGTACCCTTAACGTAGTTCTCGAGGATATTCAGTGTGACAAGGCTGGCCCTTTTGAAATACAAGTACAACAGAAACAGGAAGAAAGAGTGAGAGAAAGTTGTGGTGGAAGAGTACAACAGGGTTCGCCACCATCCCCTGCCAGAGCCTCGTGGAGCTTTAGGTGTTTTCGCTCAATAAACATTCACAACACCTGGTCTGGGAATCGAAACCGCAATCCTATGACCGCGAGTTCGCTGCCCTAACCACTGGGCCATTGCGCCTCCACATAAAAAAGCATATACCCAAAACATTAAACACTTCTTACAATTTATTTGAACATCATCCTTATACACCCTGTTCAGGTTTTTTTTTTCTCCTCGTATCATACACACACACACACAATGGGCTTCATTCAGTTCCTCTTTACCAAACCTACTCACAGACCTTTGAGCAACCAGAACTATAGTAGAAGAAATATGCCTAAGGCTCCATACAGTGGGGTGAACCCAAGACCCCATGGTTGGGAAGCGAACTTTATCACAAAGTCATATACTGTTTCAATTAATTTTAGAAATAAGAATTTGGGAAAAGTTGAAGTGTTGCATAATTAACCAGGTCCTTGGAATATAAAAGGATTCTTATGAAAACATAACAAGGTCAAATATGTAGAATTTAAAACAGGATGAAAACTAGAGACAGCCATAAGTGAGTTAATATTAAAAGGACCATTATGGGAGAATGTATTTAGTTGTAAAAGGCATAAAAATGTGTTGTTGAGTCTTGGGGGAATTTCGAATGTCATCTTCAATTGCATTCAGTTACAACTGAAAATAATACAACAGCATGGGTAAGAAATGAGAATGGGATAAACAGTCAAAGAAATATTGAACTGAAATATATCAGGCATTATTATTCTAGAGGATTTATTTTTTTATCTTTTACTTGCTTCAGTCGTAAGACTGCGGCCATACTGGAGCATCACCTTGAAGAATTTTAGTAGAACAAATCGGTCCTGGTAAGTATTTTTTTAAAGCTTAGTACTAATTCTGTCAGTTCTTTTGTCAAACTGCTAAGTTACAAGGATGTAAACACACCAACACTAGTTGTCAAGCAGTAGTGGTGAAAACACACACGCATTATATATACGATGGGCTTCTTTCAGTTTCTGCCTACTAAATCCACTTACACGTCTTTGGTCAGCCTGAGGCCATAGAAGACACTTGTCCAAGGTACCACACAGTGGGACTGAACCAAGAACCATGTGGTTGGGAAGCAAGCTTCTTACCACACAGCCACTCCTTTGTTTTAGGCATGGCTGTGGTTAAGAAGCTTGCTTTGCAAATACGAGGTTTTGGGTTCAGTCCAACTACATGGCACTTTGAGCAAGTGTCTTCACAAGATATTGTTTGGCTTTGAACCACTCAATGCTTTGTTCTAAGTGAATTCGGTAAAATTGAAACTGTGTGGAAGTCTGTCATGTATGTATATCACCATCATCATTCTACATCCATTTTTCTACATTTTGAATATGTGTCTAGCCCCTATTACCAACTGACAATTGGTGCTGGTTTGTTTACATCCCCACAACTCAGCAATTCAGCTAAAGGGACTAATGAAATAAGTACCAAACTTTAAAATAAGTATTGGGACTGATTCATCAGGTTAAACCCTTCAAGGAAGTGCCCCAGCATGACCAAACAAGTAAAAGATAAAAGGTATAACTGGTTACATATAAAAACTATTTAACTAAATTAATGAAATACTGAAGCTGAAACCCACTGCACAGGGATAGATACTATATACCACTACATAACTCACTTTTTATCAGATCGACAAGGAAAGTTACAAACTCATCTACTTGGCAACATAAAACCAAAAGTAAGCATTAGTCCTTGTAAAATTTTAGAGACATTTGAGGATGTTAGTAATTATTTTTTTTTTTTAAACAGTTAAAAAAAATTTTTTTCTCTGCTTTTTTTTCTTTTTCTTTTTTCCATTTTTCAGATATTAAAGAATCACTTTCAAACAAGAGGACAACTAAATTGTAGTACGTTTTGCACGCCAACTGTTAATTACAATTTACTAGAGCACTCGTCACTCACACGGTGCTTCGAGCAATGAAACGTGTACTTGTGTTCTATGTCACAACACAACTAGCTGAATTGAAAAGTCTTTTTCCAGGAATTAAGTGTCTCACTAGTTACAGGATATGAATCATTAACCGTTCGTATTCAATCAGCAAGCTCACCTCCTCTCTAACACCTCGACTCGCTGTTCTTTTCACCTACACACGTTTACTCAAAGAAGGAAACTTCCATGTGGTCGCTCGATCTGCTAGAAATAGCAGCGAAATCGTCCTCGGATTTTACTCTAGCATTTTGTAAATAGAAAGATATTCGATTGTTGTTTAACCGAGAGGTTAAACAACAAAAATCGACTTGTTGAAAAAAAAAAAAAAAAAACTGACTGGAGATTGCCAGAAACTTATGCAAACATAAAAGTCATTAAAAAAAAGAATTCGTATAGGATTTAATCAATCAATATTGATGCTACTATAATACAACCGTCTCGCTGAATACTGAATATCGTAGGAAAGATTTCCAAAGGTTACAACTCATTCAATAGCAAATGATCACAAATGATGCGTAACCATGCCGAAAAGAAAGTTTTCAATAAATAATTACAGCAGATAAACCGAAGTTTATGCATTTCTGTCACGTTGACGATTGTTTATAGATCGAAATACGAATTTAGCATTTCATTAAAACATCGTTTAAAATGTGAGCCGAAGTAGTCGATAGCTCTGTTCGAGAAGTACTCTGATAAAAAAGCACTCCAGCCGTGACCATCCTGTGTTTCTGTTTCAAAACAATATTTCTAGGGTTGGCTGCGATTTGAGGCCTAACAAGTCGAGCGTGTATCGATATTACCGGGTTTGGTAAAGCTCAACTATTATGAGAAACGGTTAAAATTTAGATAAACTAATAATAATTTGTCTTTTTTTCTTTCCTCGTTAACGATTTGGTTAAAATAAAATCAAAAATTTAAATTGCTAAAATAATTATCTAGGTGTTCGTTCTCCATCTCCAACCTACTAAATACGAAACCAAATAAAATTTCGTCACTGAATGAAAGAAAAAAACATTTTTTTCAAAGAAAACTAATTTACTGTCGTCTCACTAAAAATAATCACACAGTAAACATACTCTCGCCCTATTTATCTTCAGCAATACTGAGTTGGCGAATTGAGATCGATTGAAGAAAAAAATTCACTGAAGTTGCTTAGAAACTTATTCAGAAAGACAAGTCATTCAAAAAATTTATTTAAATATAATAATTTTTGGTTTCAAAATGAATAATGTTATCTTATCAGTTTATCCTCCATGGCATCTTCACAACTTTGATTACTCTTTTTACATCGACAGCTTTATCACTGCGTGGATGTATTGCAGTAGATGTTTATATATTTCACATAGAAATAGATGAGATTTTTTTTTCCGACAAATAAACATATCAATTATCATAAATAACAGTATTGGAAAAGTTGTCAAAAAATATTGACTGCGTCATGGTAACGAATGCCAAAAAGCAGCAGACAGGGAGGGAGAGAAGATGTATAAAAGAACGGAAATAAACAATTAACAGATTTTAAATAATGAAAGAAAATAAAAGCACAACAAAGTATAAAACCAACCAAAAAAAAATACGGAATAATTTCTCGATATTATAATTTTACTGGGAAATATTCACCGAACGAAAGACGTAAATATTGACATTACAAAAGGACTTGAGGAGGTGTAAATATAAATGATTTACGCGGAATGATCAAACTATAAACCTTCGATCTCACACTTCTGCTGCTTTATCCGATAATTCTGGCATTTTTATTAGCAAGCAGCCTAGCAATTTCTCCGCTTATTACGCACCTTACCAAAATATTAAAACGTCTGTTTCCTTTCCACACACCCACATAAGATCGGTGCTAGTAGTTCTGATATTGTCGTCATCATAGTTTAGACACCGCCAAACGCGATTTCGGGTTCCTTCCACAGAATTTCATCTTAGCAGAATCTATTTTTTTTTCTTCTTTATTTTCCCATCTAATTCCAACATACTCTATCTTTACCCTTCTACTACAGAAAAAACATCCTCAACTCAACTATATATATATATATATATACATGAAAAAAGAAAATGTGGCAACCAAAAGTGCATTAAAATGTCTCAGCTTCCAGAATAACAAAAATCAATAACTGTACACAAAATATAAATAAGATGCAGAACAATAATAATAATAATAATAATACTGATTTATTTGCCATGGGGGCATCAGATGAGGGGAAACAATAATAAGCATGATAGATAGATAGATAGATAGATAGATAGATAGATAGATAGATAGATAGATAGGTAGATAGATAGATAGAAAGATAGGTAGGTAGGTAGGTAGATAGGTAGATAGATGTCAATACTAGCGTAAGGTCATCGTGATGACCAGATTAGAAATACCGAAATATATCAATATTTATGGGACTAGACAGATACTGCTGTTTTAAATCGATACAAAAGTAGAATCCAATACATTTTCAATGCAGTGATTACGGGAAGAGAAAGAGAGAGAGAGAGAGATGACTAAGATTTTCCCCCAGTAAACTCTACGCTAATACTAAACAACAACATTTACCAACAACAAACAAGCGCACTGACCAACTAGTGGTAAATAAGAAAAAAAGCATGAGAGAGGAGCGAAGGAGGGAAAAGGAAACGGTTTTCTCTAAGTAATTAATTAAACTACTTCTTAATTGACAAACAACTATGACAACGCACAGGCAGCGACTGAATGTACTTCAAAGGACAAGTAACCTAAATACTCTTTTGACTGTGGCCATGCTGGAGCACCGCCTTTTTAGTCGAGCAAATCGACCCCAGGACTTATTCTTTGTAAGCCTAGTACTTATTCTATCGGTCACTCTGCCAAACCTCTAAGTTACGGGGACGTAAACACACCAGCATCGGTTGTCGAGCGATGTTGGGGGGGAAGACAGACACAGACACACAAACATATACACACACATACATATATATATACATACATATATACGACGGGCTTCTTTCAGTTTCCGTCTACCAAATCCACTCACAAGGCTTCGGTCGGCCCGAGGCTATAGTAGAAGACACTTGCCCAAGGTGCCACTCAGTGGGACTGAACCCGGAACCATGTGGTTCGTTAGCAAGCTACTTACCACACAGCCACTCCTACAAATTTCTTGTAAATAATATATTTAAAAAAAAAAAACCTTTTATCTTTTCTTTGTATTTTAACCTCTTTCTTTCGAAATCACTAACGGATAAACTGAAATTAACATATTATTTACGTTCCTTAATCTAGTTTGTTTGACTGTTTATTTTCTTATGCAGAGAAAATTGGTAAAATATTATTTAAACCATAAATATGAAAACAGATTGCATTGATCGGGGGCAGCCCTTCCTTAATAATAATAATAATTATTATTATTATTATATTTCTAAGTAACCACAAGAACCGCCATTTTGCCTGGCCGAATCGTATAAACTTTTCCCGATTCTCCCAGTTGCAGAAAACAAAGGCAGAAGTGAATGGTTGTTGCCAACAAATTCAATGCAAATTCAATGGGAAACTATCCAAATGGATCTTGCAAGAAATCTGCCATGTTTTGCTTCTTGCGTAATTTGCTGAGAATCTAGAATGAAACAAGAACATGAAGCCAACTTCGAAACAAGAATAAGAAGATGAAAAGAAAAAAAAACTCTGGTGACAGACTCGCAGTTGCTGGTTTCTCTTTGGAAAAAAATACGATTAAATATAGAATTAAATAATATAAGTGATAAAATATATTTCAAAAATTCCTTTTTATTTTTTTGTTATTTTTTCATATAAAAACGTGGGTATATATATTTTTTTTCTGAATATTGTTTAATTAGTAGTGATTATATGAAGTGTTGTATATAAGGAGGAGAATGAGAGAAAAAAAGTGGTGAAAAGAAAATCGTTTAAAAATAAAATCAATGAATCGGATACAGAAAATGCAAATAATTCGATAGAAAAACCGAACCAACACACACACACACACGTTAATTCATTGACTAACACACACGTTGATAATGTGTGTATGCGCGCGCGTGTATATACATGTGTGTGTGTGTAGAGAGAGAGAGAGTGAGAGAGAGGCGAATATAATAGATAGGCACATGCGTGTGTGAGTGTTGATGAATGCGGTTATATACAGCTGGTTGCGTATAATAAATAAGACATGAATCTGGCGATGAAGTTATTATTATCAACACTTAAAAAGTTAATAGTAGATTTTTTTTCGTATATTAGCTCTTTCGTCTTAAAATATGCTATTAAAAAGAAAATTTAAAAAGCAGCAAAAATATAATTTTAAAATAATTTTTTATAGAATTACTGTCCATAATAATACAAGCAAATTTATAATTTAAAATTATTTTAAATAACTGCATCCGCGACGGTTTCTTTTCCAGTGCTTTACTTTTAACTATATATATATGTGTGTGTGTGTGTGTGTGTGTGTGTGTGTGTGTGTGTGTGTGTGTGTGTGTGTGTGTATATATATATGTGTGTATATATATGTGTGTGTGTATATATATGTGTGTGTGCACATATATATATATCTGTTATATACATACGTGCACACAAAATACGTACGTGTAATTATAGATATGTGTGCGCGCGCGAGTATATATATATATATATATATGTAATAAACAAAAGTAAAGCAACTGAAAAAGACATAAAAACTCAACTGTATAATTATGTGTGTGTGTGTAGTGCGGCTGCGGGGTGAAGTGAGTGAAAAAAGAAAGAAAGCGATAGAGAAAGAGAGAGAAGGACAAGGATGAATTTGAAAAAAGAAAAAGAGAGAAAAGAAGATAAACAAAGGGGGAGGAGAAAAAAAGAGAGAAGAGGGGGAGGTAGTATTATAAGTAATCTTGACCGCTATTTTACGAATACACACTAATGTAATAATACACACACATAGGATATACACATACATATATCTATCTATATATATACTACACATACACATAAGTGTGTGTGCGTGTATATATATATATGTACATTTCATTAACTAGAAGTTTGGTAGGAACTATATGATATATTTATGTGTGTATGTGTTAGATGGAGGGTGGGAAAATGCTTTTGTGTGATTTTAAAGCAAAGAGGTACGAGTTAAAATAAAGGAAAAATGTGCTACCTGACAGTTTTTTCCGTCGTCCATCGTTGAACGGAGAAACTCAACTCCATCTGAATGAGAAGCAATACTGAACAAAATGGCAACGGATAGAATACGCATGCGCAGAACCCGAAACCTAACGAAGAAAACAGAGAGTGAGCAAGAGGGCGCGAGTGAAAGGGAAAGACTAAAGGTGGAGAGGGAGAAGGAGAGGTAAAGAAAGAGTGTAAGTAGATAGGTGGATGAAGGAGGAGAGAGTAAAAAGCAAAAATATTTTTCTTTTTTTTTTGTTCCCCCCTCGTCCTCCTCCTCTCTTGTATCGTAACTATGGAAGACCAATGGCACGGTAATGTAATATCGGCGATGTAGTTGTGCGTTGATTGGGTGATAGAATTATGAGTTTTCGTGGTAGGGAGATGTATGAAGTTAGAGAAGGAAGACGATCAATTAGCTAAAAGGAGGGCCTGGCTTATTTATTATTGCGATATAATAATAATAATGATGATGATAATAATAATATAATAATGATAATATTCAAAGTGATCTTAATAAACGGGTTTGTAATTTATCTTTAGCGTAGCTTTGTTATTTCAAAGAAGCATAGATGGTTAATGATAAAGTCTAACGTACAGAATAGCGAGACGGTAATTGAAACAAATATAAAATTAGGATGGTTAAACTAAGACAGATTCAATTATAAATTGATATACGAATATTTTCCAATGGGAAAATTCGCTTTTATGGAAATATGGAGAATCTTTTAATTATCTTAATATCAGCAGCGCTATTTTTCTTTCCTCGATTCTCCATTCAGAATGAGTTTTCGTTTTTTGGGTTTTTTTTCTGCAATAGTTGTTATTTTTGCTCGTGTTGTTAACGGTTCTCGTGAAAATATTCACCTTAACGATGTAATCTAAACGACAAATAAACTAGAATTGCCAGTCCTTTGAGTAATTTTCCTGCAACAGCGAAGCGAATTCGAAACAAAATCGTTAAACAACTCCATACTGCATAATAAAATAGCTTAGTGGATGATGAGAGCCCATTGAACAGTAAGAAAAAAAGAATTTAAACTGTTTGTACTCATTTAAATATTTGAAAAGTTTGTTTAGATAGTCGCTCCTGGGTGGAATTCATATAATGAAAACAAAATTTAACTTACTTCACTTTTCTGTTACTTTTGGCTTTTTATTTAAATGTTATCATTAACAATCGATTCATTTTACGCATAACACATACTTTTTATTGGAAAGAAGTGAAGGTATGTGTATATGTATGTAGTGAAACTGTATGTAAGGTTGTGTTTTTAAAAAAAACTAGAAAATACTAGTTAATACAATAGAAGCTACAAGACAAAGTTCATTATTTAGTATTCATTAAAATGATCATATTGCTACTGAATCGTGTTACGTTTTTCAACCAAAGTAGTTAACATTATCAAAACTAAACCAGATTATTTCATGTCCAAAATTAAATAACTTTAGAGATAAATAAATATAGTTCTTAAAATGACCTCGGACTTAACACTGCATTTGTAAATTGATACGTTAAATGTGATTTTCCGACAGTTTTTCTTTCTTCTTTCTTTTCAATAATCATCAATTTACATAAATAAATATCTGTTAGGTGATCTATGTATCAAAAATAGCTGTGTATTTAGTGAATAAAATTACATATGTACATTTTCGTTGGAATAAAAATAATTTCAATGACATTGAAACTTCAACGGAACAACACTCGATGCGTGAGTAGAATTAATAGAATATTTTGGTCGATTAAAACAAGAAAAATATTGCTTCATTCCAATAAACTACCGATGGAGAAATATCGTTTTATTATATTGGGTGTGATGAATTCTGACCGTAGTTAAGAGCAGTGAATGCAACCCGGTTTCAATATAGGATCGATCCTATTTCACTTTATTGAACACTGCTAGTAACATTCGGCAAAGATCACAACGAACATTGCTACAAACCAATTTTCCTCTAACACACACACACACATACATACATGCGTACATTTATATATATACATATATATTTCTTATATATGCTTATATGTATACATATATACATTCATACACATAATATATACATACACGTGTCTAAATAAAGATAGATAGATAGATAGATAGATAGATAGATAGATAGATAGATAGATAGATAGATAGACGGATGGATAGATAGATAAGATTTTGAGACTAGCTAGTTAGTGAAAAAAAACATTCAGGCATAATTATCATTAACATTTCTACATAAGAAAACTCTAACTAATTAACAAATAATTTCTTAATTTCTCTTTATATTCTTTTATTCCCACCCCCCTTGTATTACCACATAATGTCGCATTTATTTCAATGAAAATCTACTTCAAATGATTTCATAGTTTCCACTGAAAATATTACGGATATTTCAGAATACCCAGAGACGGGCGCAGGCGCGTGTGAAAATTTTCACTATTATAAGAGAAAAATAACAATTATGGTACATTTAACTTTACAGTGCAAACGTACATCATCTATTTGTAGCTAGGCAACCACTCTATTATATTCTTCAACAACTCGCCTGCGAATATAAATGTCTTTATCGGTATCACATATGTAATAATAATATTTTCATGGTCTTCTTCTGCGTTTTTCTCTCTATTCATCTACCGATTTTTCTCTCTTTTTCTTTCTCTCACGCTATTTCTCTATCAACTGTTCCGCAATTTGTTCATATATATATATATATATA
>NC_068995.1:13174585-13175832 GCF_001194135.2 Octopus bimaculoides
CTTTATTTAAAAGCAGCAGAAATATAACAAAAAAACCGTTACTCTGAGTTTCACGTTCCCGTTCATCGGACAGTTTTGTTACTCCGGTATATATATATATATATATATATATACTCATATTGATATTTTCAAGAACCTGTGTATGTGTGTATATAGATATAAATGACAATATATGACGGTGTATATGCGTGTATATATGTGTATGCGTGTGAGAGTGAGTGCGCGCATATGTGTGGTATGCGCGCACATGTAAGACCCAATATAAGACACATAAGACCCAATATAAGACACATGTAAGACCCAATGTAAGACACATGTAAGACCCAATGTAAGACACATGTAAGACCCAATATAAGACACATGTAAGACCCAATAAACCTCACAAGGTATATACGCCCGACTTAATGTCATCGAGTTATATATTCATTGAGAGTGCTCAACAACGAACAGGCAATTAATAGTGCTATGACCAATGTCTACGTATAAGAAATAAACAGAGTGAATGGACATTGAATGTCAATATATAAAGAAAATGTCAGTATAATCAACTGAGGGTGAACCAACTCAAAATACCTGAAATATACAATTGTCTTATATATATATAAATATATATAAATATTTAGATAGAATGATAAACATATAACTAAATTTTATGCAAATACATACATACGTGTGTGTGTGTGTTTGTGTGTGTGTATAATAAGCAGAGCAAGAGCACACACGAAGACGGAAAGCGTCGCTGAGGCGGTCACAGGTGTGTGACGAAAGATTTCCAGACAATGGACATGAGTTAGAATAAGAACAGTAATAAACGAATGAAGAACGAATATAAAAAAAAAAAAAAAAGAAGAAGAAAATTACTATTCCGAAATACAACAATATCTGTTTCAACACACATCAGGAATCTTGCAACACAAAATCATATATATATATATATATATATATATATAAAGACAATGTATAAATAGTCAAATTTACTACACTAAAGAAAAATATGGAATGACTATTATTTATGCCTTGTCTTGTATATCACTCTGATTAAAAACCAGTGTAACACATTGGAACACATATTTACAATACAAAATGGTAATGAACGGTAACCTCGGACGACCCTCCCGCGAGAATACTAATTTCAACAATATTGTTTGCCTGGTGTATTAACAGAGAGCTTATGAAGCAATTTTCCCGGATTGATAATCTCTCATTAATAACTGTGTTATATATATATATATATATATATATATATA
>NC_068995.1:13176111-13176656 GCF_001194135.2 Octopus bimaculoides
ATATATATATATATATATATATATATATATATATATATACGTTGCTATTCAAGGGTGTACATTTTGTTGCACTTCTGTTTTTAAATCCAACTATAGCTACATATCGGCACGTGTCAATACCACGGTCAAGATACAGAGAAATAGATTTAACGGGTACCGTGGTCTTCATAATAAAACTTGATTAGAACTTTTTTATGTATGAGGCCTATCACGCAAGTTCCGTGTGTTCATTATATATCAAAATGGTCTTGAATGGGGAGAAAGATAGGGTATTTCCAAAATAGCCATCAACTCAAACTTAAGGATATCTATAACACTTTAATTGTAGCCTTAAGAAAGCTCGAAATCTCTCCGGTGTAGAAGATCCAGTTGTCACATCAGTAAAAAGCAATCTAAAGTCAAGGGAAGATGCAACCCTAAGGAAGTGGAACCCTAGTGTTTAAAACCGCAAATATTACGCAACTTTTCACATTAAGTTTTTGCGTGAAATGACATTAAAAACACGGTGGTACAGAAACAATTGTAACTGGTGATTGAAGATGTGC
>NC_068995.1:13179808-13180645 GCF_001194135.2 Octopus bimaculoides
ACACACACACACACACACACACACACACACACACACACACACACACACACACACACACACACACACATATATATATATATACTAGAATGTGGCGCAGGAAGGCGATAAAGGAACGTACAGAAAACAGGAAAACACACAAGACGTACATAGACACGCTCATCTTTCATAAGTTATCCCTATTTTGACGCCTTATATATATTTAAACACACACACACACACACACACACACATACACACGCATGCACGCATGCACACCGTACCGCCTAGTGTTGAGGACTCTCCAATATGCACCCAAAATTTGACATGAAAAAACTTTTGAACAAGGAAGAATAGAACACTCAGTGACAACACTTTCTCAAGTTGCTTCTTAAGTAGGTTAGAGACACCTAAATCCTGCTTGCATACTTTTGTAGGGATTGTTCGTTTTATTCACTTTTTTATTTATTTATTTATTTATTTAATAGTATGGTAAGTTTCGTAGAGAAGTATTCCTCAGCTAAGGTTCGAATGTTCTTCATGAAAAAAAAAACACTAGGTTTTCAAGACTATAAAGAAAAAATAGCAACCTCTACACCGCCAAATATGTTATATAATATGTGTGTGTCTGTACATATACGTGTGTGTGTGTGTGCATATATACACACACATTATACATATATATATATATACTTTTATGCATATATGTTTGTATATGCATATATATATGTGTGTGTGAATATAAATATATATACATGTGTATAGATAGATAGATAGATAGATAGATAGATAGATAGATAGATAGATATATAGATAGAGAGATAGATAGATGCACACACACATTTGTTAAGAAGAAGAAGA
>NC_068995.1:13180830-13185424 GCF_001194135.2 Octopus bimaculoides
AATATATATACATGTGTATAGATAGATAGATAGATAGATAGATAGATAGATAGATAGATAGATAGATAGATAGAGAGATAGATAGATGCACACACACATTTGTTAAGAAGAAGAAGAAGAAGAAGAAGAAGAAGAGATCATTACTTTGCGTATCACGCTTTCGATTATTCACACGATTAGTAAAACTATATAAAACTCTACCTTTATCTATCGAGCACTTTTTTTGGTATGCCTGGCCCAACCGTTCGCCAGTTAATCATAACAGAACTGCACTGAACCCTTTAACTATTCATTCTGGTGATTTTATTATAGTGATGTGGGTTTGTGTAGGAAAATGTGCACTTTTTTTTTTTTTTTTTTTTTTTTGTGAAATTGATAGCAGAAAAAGCATGCACTGTGGGTCACGGTATTCTTCGAAAAACCCATTTCAGCTTTTTATATCGACGATAACAATCTTCAATTCTTTGGGTATGTGCATTAAGGAGAACAAATAAATGGGTGTCCCATTCCTAAACGTGTACTCTATCTATACATATCTAAATCCCTATATCCAGTATGACAAACGACTTCCTAATAAGAGAGAAATAATTTGTATAAATGAATTGGGAAACCCTACGTCTTTCAATCCACGGGGTACTAACCCTCTAGCATTTAGATTGACATTGTTTTCAATTAATCCTGCATTGTGTTGTAGTTTCCGATGATGTGATTAGTTTTTAGAATGACATTGTCGGGTAGGTGTGACAGGCTAGGTCTACCCGGTTTGAACATAAGACAGTAGGAATATTTGGATATAACATGGCCGATTCAAATGCCAGCGGGTTAAGCGAAAAATAAAATGGTTCTTTGTAACTAAGATTATTTGTGATATATACTGATTTATAATTTTCTATTTTGACTTTGTCATCTGGAGATATTCGGCAAGCACATTACCACCAATATACCAGTGTGAATATATATATATATATATATATATATATATATATATATATATATACACACATATACGTGTGCGTGTGTGTGGCTGTGTGTAATGCATGTTATATATATGGCATTCGTCCGTCGTCTGTTTATTATGCATAAAATATACATACATACATACATACATACATACATACATACATACATACAGATAGCTAGCTAGCTAGCTAGCTAGATAGATAGATAGATAGATACACATATCTGCTTGTATGTATATAGTATATATGGCGCAAAGAAAACCAACATAGAAAAACGGTCACCTATATATATAGATATATATAATGTGTGTGTGGATCTCCGTCGTTCTAAGATTTTGAGTCCACTGTTCTATAAACTCAATAAGCTGCACGTGAATCAACGTGTAAGCTCCCGTTTCCCGATTTCACTAACAACAGGATATAGAAAATGACATTTACCCAAGATGTCGTGAAGTGAGATCGAAACCAGGATCTCTCGTGGTACCGAAGTGGATTTCTTAGCATTCGGCTATAGTGCACCTGCCGACATCTCTAAGGTGCGCATGCATGTTATACTTATTTCAATCATTGTACTGCGGCCTTCCTGGGGCATTGAAGAGTTTAAATCGAATAAAACGACTGAAATATGTATTCTTTTCAGTCGGATACTTATTCTATCGGTTCATTTTGCTGAACGGCTGAGTTAACCCAATATCAGTTATCAAGAAGTAAAGAAACAAACACACAAATATGTGACGGGCGTCGACACAGTTTCCGTCTACCGAATACACTTACAAGGTATTTGTCGGTCTGGGGTAGTAGTAGAAAGAGCACTTATCAAAGGTACCGCTGCGCAGACGGAAACCACTGAGTTGGAAAGCGAGCTTTATAACCAAGTAACCAAACTGTCAAATATGTACAAACCCGTCTATAATATTTCTGTAATTATCGTTATCCCAGGCAGTGATAAATTCAAAAGAAGCTATGTCTGGTCACATAGAATAAAGATCTCAAAAATAATTCTGAGAGTGGATTAAATATTTTATAATTATTATTATTATTATTGTCATTAATTAAGGTAAAGCGGCGAGCTGGCAGAACTGTTAGCACGCCGGGTGAAATGCTTAGTGACATTTCATCTGCTTTCATGTACTGAGTTCTAATTCCGCCGGACGTCGGTTTTACCTTTCATCCTTTCGGAGTTGATAAAATAAGTGCCAGTTGAGCACAGGGGTCGATATAATTGACTAACCCCACCCCACAAATTTCAAGCCCTGTGCCTTTAGTAGAAAGGATTATTATTAAATAAGGTAGCGAGCGAGCTGGTAGAATCGGTAACACGGTGTGTAAAATGCTTTGCGGTATTTCGTCCGTCTTTATGTTCTGAGTTCAAATTCCACCGAGGTTCAAGGTTCACTTCGTCTTTCATCCTTTCGGGGTTGACAATATAAGTATCAGACAAGTACTGGGTTCGATATAATTGATTTTCCCTTCCACTAAGGCAGGAAAAAAAAAATAAATAAATAAACTGCTGTTTCTGTGGCAAAATTTCAAACCATTATTAAATAAGGCAGCGAACTGGAAGAATCGTTAACACGCCGGACAAAATGCTTAGCGGTATTTCGTCCGTCTTTACGTTCCGAGTTCAAATTCCTCAGAGATAGACTTTACCTTCCATACTTTCTCAGTCCATGAAATAAGTACAAGTTACGTACTAGGACCGATGTAACTAGCCCATTCCCAAAATTTTGAGCCTTGGGCCTATAGCAGGAAGGGTTATTATATATTAATAAGGTGATATAAATATATATATATATATATATATATATATATATATATATATATTTATATCACCTTATTAATATATATAATTATAAATTAATAAGGTTATATATATATATTAATAAGGTGACATATATATAGATATATAGACATAAATATGTATATATACGTATATATACTTATATAAATATACATATATGCATACATATATATTATGTGCGTGTATATGTGAGTGTTGGTAACTTGTTAAAATCGTTTTGCGATATTTGGACCGGCTCTGTTCATCGCAATTTCACCTGTGTTCTTAAGTAGTTCCAATAAGTCGTGTCAGTCCAACATTTATGGTGTGGAGAGGGGACACTTGCTGCATGTTGCCCTCACACCCTTTTCATAAGGGAAAAATAACTCAGACTCAGGTCTGCCATGAAAATTAGGCCTCATAAAGCCAAAGCTTGACCCATTTCCCATAACTGGTTGCGATTACAACAATCCTTCTGAACGGGACATCTGCCACTGGATAAATTCCCTAGCGATTGTTGAAAGACTGGAACAACGTAAAATGAAGTGTTTTTGCTAAAGAAAAAAAAAAAGAAAAAATACAACCTACCGCTCCGGCCGGAGATCGAGCCCCTCACCACCCCGTCCCACACAGACCACATGATCGTAACACTTTGCCCATAAGCCCACGTGCCTTTAATGAGGATAAATAAAATTATATAAATAAAGTAAAGTCCTTACCCGACCATGCGCCCCCGAGAGATATTTTTCATGTAGGGATACATAACCAACACTTATTGACTGATGCCATACCATATACGCGCGCACATACGCACAAACACACACAAAAATACACACATACATAGATGCATGCATGCACACATATTTACATGCAAGTGGATAGATAGATAGATAGATAGATAGATAGATAGATAGATAGATAGATAGATAGATAGATAGATAGACGTATGTATGTATGTATGTATGTATGTATGCATGTATGCATATATATATATATATATATATATATATATGAGGCGAGCTGGCTGGATCGTTAACACGTCAAGCAAAATGCTTAGCAGTATTCCGGCCATCTTCACATTCTTAGTTCAAATTCCGCCCAGGCCAACTTTGCTTTCTACCCCCTTAAGGATGAAATACTAGTCAACCACTGGAGTCGATGTAATCGATTAGCCCTATTCCCCTAGAATTTCAGGCCTACATAATAGAATGAAATATATACGTGTGTGTGTGTATGTGTGTGTGTGTCCTGAGTAAGGCTTCAAACTGCATTTGGTACTTAGGGCTTTGATTCGGGAGTTACGTGGAATCAACTCTTAGTCCCTATTTCTTCCCATGTCTACTCTGACCCAGAATAGTAACACCTGTCAGGGTCCCAGCTATGAACTAATTTAGTATATTGACAAGAGAGAATGAAGCACACCGCTACTTCTAGTTAGCACTTCCTTCTAAGACAAGGTAAAGTCGGATAAATCACCTGAAATGCAGCTGATTTCTTGTCGTGTCAACTTCTGTTGGGGCCACCGGAGTTATAGCTGTTTACGCTGAAAAGTGAGTTCGGTGTTGTGCAACACTTTACTCAGACTTAACAAACTCACACGCAGGAACTTCTTGGAGTCTTGCTTCTTAGAAATAGTTTCACTCAGTCTCGAGTCAACTTCTATATATATATATATATCTACTTATAGTATAAATCATATATAACGAGCATGTGTGTGGGGGGGAGCTATACACATTATACATGTGTTTGTGTGCATGTTTGCAATTTTGTGCGTGTATATATATATATATACATAAATATATACACACACACATATATATACATATATATAATATAATATATATATATATATATA
>NC_068995.1:13185489-13194772 GCF_001194135.2 Octopus bimaculoides
ATATATTGGTGCAGGAGTGGCTGTCTGGTAAGTAACTTGCTTACCAACCACATGGTTGCGGGTTCAGTCTCACTGCGTGGCACCACCTTGGGCAAGTGTCTTCTACTATAGCCACGGGCCGACCAAATCCTTGTCAGTGGATTTGGTAAACGGAAACTGAAAGAAGCCCATCGTATATATGTATATACATATATATGTGTGTGTGTGTGTGTGTTTGTGTATCTGTGTTTGTCCCCTCAACATCGCTTGACATCCAATGCTGGTGTGTTTATGTTCCCGTAACTTAGCGGTTCGCCAAAAAAAGAGACCGATAGAATAAGTACTAGGCTTACAAAGAATAAGTCCTGGGGTCGATTTGCTCGACTAAAAGTTGGTGCTCTAGCATGGCCGCAGTCAAATAACTGAAACAAATAAAAGAATAAAAACAATATATTTATATATAACTTTAAAACATACCTTACAACTTAGTTACTGGAAAATATTCGCAACAGTAAGATATATAAAATATCCCAAAATGGACAACTATTTCTTTATTATCCACTTCCTTGATAATAATACATACATACACACGTGCATACACACACACATATATATATCATTAGATAAAACTCCGACAAATACCATGTACTAATTAATGAGAAATACGTGGAGAATACACCCAGACAGAATACGTTTAGAATATGTATGTATGTGTATTGTAAGAATATTTTAGCAGAATACGCTAAAAGAATATGTGAATACTATAGAATTATTTTAAAAGAATGCGTTATGAATATATAGAAATATTTAGACTACGTTGACATGTATAGGAATACTTTAACTGAACACATAGAGAGAACATTGGAATACTTTTCCAGAACGCGTTTATGAAGTATGTATATTATAAAAATTCATTAGAATAATACGTTAATAGAATATGTATGTTGTAGGAATACTATAGTAGAACACGAACACACATACATACATACTTATTACAGATATATATATATATATATATATATATATATATATATATTACAGAAATACTTTAAAAGAATGTGTCGATAGAATATAGGAGAACAACAGAACATTGATATATACGGAATACAATGCAATACAGTATAGAAATACAATAAAAGAATACGTTGACAGAATATGTATACACAAGGACTGCTTTTGTAGATTACGTTGGTGGAATATACATACTATTGGAATACATTAATAGAATACAGGGTCAGAATATGTATTCCACTGACAATACCTTATTTGAATACGTTGATAAAATACGCGTCCAAGAAAACACTTAAACAGAATACAATGTCAGAATATGTCTAAACTAAGAATACAGTAAAAGATTGCACTAACGAAATATGTAAAAATCAGAAATACTTTAAACAGAATACATTGACGGAACATGTTTAAAGTAGCAATATTCTAAAAGGAGACACTGGCGGAATATATATAAAATACTATGATAGAATCCTGTAATTCTATAATGATAGAATCCTGTTTTAAAACACGTTCACGAAGTATATATGATACAAGAATATGTTCACAGGGTTGCTGGTGTTATTCAACCGCACGTCAGCTTTTATCCAACTGACCTATGGCCAAAACTATTCCAATCATAGCAATTCACTCCATTTCTTTTCTTTTCTTTTTTTCCCCGTCATGTGCAAGAGAACCCAGAGGACCACATTAACCAACATGTCCTTCTTTATGATGATAGGCTTATAATTTCCGGAAGATTTGGCTGCTATTTTTAACTGGTCGTACGATCACGTAATGGCTCTTTCATATTGCGGAATACGTATTCTCTAGGAATAAATAGTTTGATAGAATAATTTAATGAACACGTTGACAAAATATGTACAACTAGTTGTGTAATACATTTCTCAATAAGGAAACGTTCTTTCTTTAAAATAATACGATATATTATAACTGTATTATATTATAAAGTATTGTAATATATTATTTTTATATATTATATTTCAACATAATACAATATTGCTATTTTGTAAGATGGCATACGATAACGGAATACGAGTACTATACAGAAACACTGCGAAAGAATCTGGAATGATGGAACATGAATTCGTTAACAGACAATGCATGCCAAAGTAATACAATGATTAGAATATGTTGACGGAATATGTATGCTATAGGAATATTTTTATAGAATACGTTTATTAAATGTGTATGCTATAGAAATACTGTAGAAATGATACGTTTGGTAGAATGCTTATACTATTGTAATTTCTTTCAAAAAATACACTGACGAAATATGTATGACAATTGGACAAAATATGTATAACTATTGGAATACTTTCATAGACAACATCGACGGAACATGCATATTATATGATATACTTTTGTAGAAAATGTTTATACGCTTATAAAGTACGTATAGTATAGCAATTCCATGTTTATTCTATAGGGATTGTTTTTCAATGAATACGTTGATGGATTATGGAATACTTTGATAGAATATATTGCCGGAAAATGTATACTTTACAGTAGTGCTGTTAGAATTTCGATGGAGGACGTCCACCATTAATCATTTAAGATGCGAAGAAAACAAAGCGCACAATTATAATAAATTTTAGAAAATATCTATATTTACGATGAGCTGCCGTTTTCTCCGAGGTTTTAGAGACTCCATAAGAATACTTAATGTAAATACTTCTATGGAATATGTATATTCTGAGAATATTTAAGCGGCATATGTTGATTATATTTGTATGTGTATTGTAGGAATACTTCAGGTAAATATGTTGCTGGAATACGTTGTACTATCATAATTGTTCGAAAGAATACGTCAATGGAATTCCTTTATTCCTTTATTCGTTTATTCTCTTACTTGCTCCGGCCATAACTGCGGCCATGCCGGGTTACCACCTTAAAGGATTTAGTAAATCAAATCAACCTCGGGTCGTCAGGTAGTATTTCTTCCGAGTCTGGTACTTATTCTATCGTTTTCTTTCGCTGAACCGCTAAGTTACGGGGACGTAAACAAACCAAAACCGGTTGTCAAGTGGTGAGCGGAACGAAAATACACACGCACGCACACGCGGGCATGTGTGTGTGTGTATGCGCGCGCGCGTGTACGTGTGTATGTAAGTATACGTTGGGCTTCCACACAGTTTCCGTCTACCAAATTCACTCGCTATATTAGAAGACACTTGCCCAGGATGCCGCGCAGTGTGACTGAACTTGAAGCCGTGTGCTTGCGCTGAAAGAATACGATGACGAATGTATATTATTACTATAAGAATAGTTTGAAAGTTACACACTGACTGTACATACATACAAACATATATACATACAGACAGACAGACACACACACACACACACACACAAATAGACAGACAGACAAGCAGATAGATAGATAGATAGATAGATAGATAGATAGATAGATAGATAGATAGATAGATATTAGGGAATAGTTAGTCATAATACGTCAACGGTATACGCAATACAGAGGCAGAATAGGTTGGCAGAATATGTAATACCGTAGTGATATTTTGATAGCGTAAATTGACGTGCGCTGTGTATCCTGTGAAACAAATTTAGTATAAACATAAATTTAGTATAAAATATGACAGGATTGTCGGTGTAGCTTGCGTCCTGTTAGATTCAAATCTTATAATGTCATTTTGTTTTTTGTTTTTGTTTTTCCTTTCTTTTTCTTTTAATTTCTCGTGTCTAGAATCGTTAATATAAATACCTCTAATAGCCTGGAAACATATGTATCTCGTTTAGCTCTTTCGCTCTACAAAAAATTAAAAATTGACTTAGTGTTTGTGTAAGAATTCTAGTAAAGCCAAATAGAGGAGGTTCTACGTAATCGTTAATATGCAAGAAATAGCAGCCAAACCTTACTCAAACAATCCTTTCTACTTATAGGCACAAGGACTGAAATTTTGGGGGAGAAAGGAGTGGGGTAGTCGATTTCATCGACCCTAGTCCTCAACTGGAACTTATTTCATCGACCTCGAAAGGAATAAATGCAAAGTCGACCTCGACGGAATTTGAACTCAGAACGTGAAGACGGACGAAATACCGTAAGCATTTCGCCCGGCGTGCTAACGTTTGTCAGGCTCGTTGCCTTAAATCTTACTCAAATAAAACCCCTACCAATAAAACGATACTCTAACTAATGTAATTCTAGATATACTATGCATGAAAAAAAAATTCAATTGGTAGTCACAGTACGTATTATCTTAGATTATCACGTCTGCTCGATCAAACAGTAATAATCAAAGAAGATGACTAAGTTACAACAGACTCTAATGGTTAACTTCATCTTTCTTTGTTTTAGTTCGCATCCAGTCGGAAATGACATTTATTTCATTCCTCCTGAGGTCTATAAAAGAGGTACAGACGACTCCAACATTTCCACGCGAGAGCTGGCTTTACGTCTAATCAAAACAAACCAATATGGCAGATTATTTGGTTAGCTGCTGGTTGTCTAACCTTCAGGCAAGCCATGACTGAACAAATGTAATCAAAATTTTCCATCTGTGACCATCCCCATTTTTGTTTCCAAACACACACATACACACATAAGTGGAAAGTGAGAGAGAAAAAGGGGGAGAAAAAGGGGGAGAAAGAGTGCGAGATAGATAGATAGATAGATAGATAGATAGATAGATAGATAGATAGATAGATAGATAGATTATCTGAAACTACAGTATCTAATATGACCTTTCACTTTTTTTTTATTAATTGGTAGTACAAGATTCAAGGGAGATTTGGTTGTTATTTCTAGTAAGTCGATCGATTACCTCGACGCTTTTCTTTTGTCAATATGGCGAGTATATCAATAATTATACTTCATTGCGATATCTTCCTAGTTCGGAACAAACTGAAAAAAAAAAAATCACTGATAAACCGAATATAGATTTCTAACATTAGGTCTTGATTCGCGACTCTTATCATAGATGAATCACCACTTGTGGGACTGAAATTTCTGGATCCCAAGGGAAAAATTTGGGAGTTCCAATGGAGAAACTATTCATTTTGTGTCATTACTGACACCGTTCACTCGAAACATTCAGACTTCAAAACCCACAGAAGACAACTTTATCTTTCATCTTTTCGGGGTCGATAGAATAAAGTTCCAGCTAGTGTTATCGATTAACACTCCTCTCTCAAGACTGCTAGCCTTGTGTCTAAATCAGAAACTGGTGATAGTTGGTTTTGGCACAAGGCCAGTGGAGTTGTGGAGATACGGCAAATCGATTACATTGAGCCAGTAACTAGACTGATACTTTATTTCATCGACTTCAAAAGAATGACAAAGTTGACTTTGGTGGGATTCGAAACCAGAATGTTGAGTTCCAGAAGAAATGCCGCTAAGCGTTTTGTCCGGTTCTGCCAACTCACCACCTTTGTGGAACTAATAATCAATCCTTTTTACTAAATGCACAAGGCCTGAAAAAATGTTGCTAAGAATTTTGTCCTCCATGTTAAAGATACCGCCAACTAACCATCTTTGTGGGACTAACAATGAAGCCAAAGCAATCCGAGAAAACACAGAAATAGACAAGCATATTTCTTTAGGTTTCGTTATTAGTCCCGTAGAAATATGTACACAAAACCTAATATCGTCCAGATATCGTGGCGGCGTGCAGACCGCACACGGCATCCTCTATATGTACGTGTGTTTATTGTAGTTGGAGGAATGCTACGCTTAAGGAAAGAGGGGCAGCCATTTTGACAACCATACAGGGTAGCTAAAACTCAGGCTACGCCGCTGTTGCTAAATAAATATAATGCTGATAATGCTATGCAATAAATTATTAGAATAATAATTTTTTCGTGTCCTGCGCAGGTGGAAAGATCGAGATAATAAACTGGTAAATGGAGGAATAGAAGGAAAAAAGAGATAAAGAAACATTGATATAAACCGGATACATTAAAAGTGAAGGGTGAACTCAACATAACTGATCCACAGCACATAACTGGCACACGTCATCGATATCGTATGATATTAGCTACTGAATTTAATCTTCTATCTGACTTGAAATTCATAACGATTTCTTTCGTAGATATCCGCTAATATGTGGAATAGCGGAATCGCTAAAACGGTGATATTTACTTGTTTATCTTTTAAGTTCTGGGAACAAACCCCTCTGAAGTCTCTACTTTGCCCGTCATTGTTCCGGGGAAGTGAGAATAAAATAAGTGCTATTCATATGGACATTTAGTATTCGAATCAATATGATTAATTATATAATCCTTCTTGAGAAAATATCTGACTTTAAACCCTCTGCTAGAAACCAAGTGCTTTATATTCATTTGCAACGTCACGTCACCGAAAACTGGGTTTGTGGGTTCGGTGTGCCACATTCCGTTAAAAGAAAGGCTTCTTTCTCGAAGCTTTCCTTTAACGAGGCCAGGACATCGTGTATAACACGTTTCCGCCACCACCATCGCCAGTATGCAAAGGAAACACTGCGAGTGAAAGGTGTCAACCGTCACGGTATACCCAACCGAGCCACAGTGTGAATGTATCACAATTGATATTTTCTCCTATCGGCACAAGGCCAGCAAGTTTGAGGGAGGCAGTAAGTCGATTACATCGAACCCAATGCTCAACTCATATCTATTTTATCGACTCCGAAAGGATTTAAAGGTAGAGTCGACCTCGGTGGAATTTGAACTCAGATTGTAAAGATTATCGCCAAAGTATTTTGCCCGGAGTGCTAAAGGTTATCAGTCTAAAGAGGAAGTCAATAATAAGATTAAATGGCCAAAAAGCCTTTATCGACGGTTATTAACAGATTAATGAAGTGAAGCTGTTTCTACTGGGAATTGAAATTGACTTAGCACTCTTTGTACATATAAATAAATAAAGAAACAAATATACAAAGGTGTGTAATTGATAAGAAGCTCGGTGTACCATAACTCAAGGATTTGTTGTGTCCGACGATGTTTGAATGTTTCGTTTTAAAGTATGTCGGCGAAATGAAAATATAAAATTTACACTTGTTTATTTCGCCGCTGTATTTTCCAGCACCGCCGTCTCGACACTTTAAATATATCGCTAAATTTACTGATGTATCCCGATATTTTCCGATCTCATATTGCTTTATTTCATTTTTCCTTTTTTCTGTTTTTTGCACTTTTTTACAGATTAAAATTAAACTTAATTGCTTAATTTGATCTGCGCATGCTTACTCTTTCTCCCCCCCCCCTACTCTTTCTCATATGCATAGACACGAGCGAGCCAAGTTACGTTTTTATTCAACGGTTTAAATAAATGTTACACTATTTATAGTATGTCGTGTGTCGTTTCGCTTATAGTGAAATAAAAGTGTGTCGATTTCTTAAAAAGATTAGACAAAAACACTGGTTTATCAAGATTAATCATTAAAAAAAGAGCGAAAATAAAGAGAAAAAACGACAGCCATCTGCTTAGGTTTTTAACCAACCGACAACTTTTCATATTGAGCAAGCCAACGTAAGAGAGACACTATGTGGTCGGGCGATTGAACAACTAGAAATAGCAACCAAATTTTCTTCAAATGACACCCCACCGTCTTCGAAAAAGAACATGTTGATAAATGTGATCCTGAGTTTCTTGCACAGTGGAATAAAAAAAAAACAGGATGGTCACAGCTGGATTGCTTTTGATCTTAGGTTAATCAGGATTAAACACAGGAGGGGGCTAACCCGGCGGGGGGGGGGCTGCACAGCAACATTTTAAATTTACAAAGTAGCTAAATCGCCCTCAAAAGCACTCGCTAACATTTTTAAAAATGAAATCAATCGCCTTCACTGATCTGGGGTTTTTAATACGGTAAGAAAGATAGGATGGTCACGGTTGGAAAGCCCCTTTGGTAACAGGTTTGCTTAACATAGAGGGGAATAAATATGAGAAGGCTTTGTCGTTAATTCAACGACACGCAACTCTAATAAATACGCTAAAAAGAACAACGAAATCTGCTTCGAACCAAAACCTACGTTCATTAAAAGAGAGGAAGAAAGGACGCTTGTGGTGATATAGTCTTAAGAACTACATTATCAGAATAATAGATGGAACGGTCACGGTTGCAACGCTTTTGACCATAAGCCTGCATAAACAGATGACCTGGTGTTTTATAATAACAATTACTGATAAATAAATTTGTTGAAAAGAAAGCTTCTTAGTGGTAGTTCATTATTCCAGAAAGAGCAGCCAAGTCTCCCATAAAATCACTTGCAAGTGCGTGGTTTCGGGTTCAGCCCCACTGCGTGGCACCTTGGGGTAGCTAGTGCTTTTTTACTATAGCCCCGGGCCGACCTGTACATTGTCAGTAAGTTTGGTTGATGGAAACTGTGTAATGCGTGTGTGTGACCTACCACTACTTGACAACCGGTGTTGATGTGTTTACGTCCCCATAACTTAGCAGTTAGGTAAAAGACACCGATAGAATAAAATAACAAACTTAAAAATGCGTACCGGGGTTGATTTGTTCGACTAAACCCTTCAAGGCTGTACTCCAGCATGGCCAGAGTTCAGTGAGTGAAACAAGTAAAAGATATGAAAGGTAAAAGTAAGATAAACAGGCTGAAAAGAACGCTACTAAGTGGTGACTCAATATGCTAGAAATAGCAGTCAAATCTCTCACGAAAATCAATTCATTTACCTACCGTTAAAAAAAAGCATTAAAAAAAGGGAAAAAACATATTTCTGAGTTTCGTGTATTTGCGTATTGTCTTTGACAGGATTCGAACTCATAATGTAGAGAGCCATGACTATGTACCGTACGATATTTTGTGAGACATTTTAAATAACTGCTTCTAGTATAGAAACAGAGATGAAATTTGCGGGAGAGAAGTCAACGGCAGTACTTCACTGGTATTTTATTTAATCGAGTCCGTCCGCCCCTGAAAAATGGAAGGCAAAGTTACCCTCGACGGGATTTCAAATCACAACCAGGACCCTGAGTAAATACCACAAGTTATTTTGTCCGCCACTTAAGTATGGCGTCTGTGTGTGTGTGTGTGTGTCTGCAGATATACATATATATGTGTGCAGATAGATAGATAGATAGATAGATAGATAGCTAGACAGAGAGACAGATTGATAGATAGATAGATAGATAGCTAGACAGAGAGACAGATAGATAGATAGATAGATAGATAGATAGATAGATAGATAGATAGATAGACAGATAGATAGATAGATAGATAGATAGATAGATATTGTAGTCGGCAGAACATTTTACAGGGAAAAAATACAAACATAGAGTTGATCACGGATGGTTCCTCGTTAAAGGCCGATTAAAAAAGCAAAAACAAAAATTATGTGCCA
>NC_068995.1:13195237-13196318 GCF_001194135.2 Octopus bimaculoides
ATAAGAATCGTTAGCACGTCTAGCGGCATTTCTTCAAGTTCTGAGTTCAAATTCCGCCGAGATCAACTTCACCTTTTATATCTTTGGTGGGGGGGGGTGTCAAGAAAATAAGTACCAGTTGAACACTAGGGTCGCTGTAATCGACTCACCCAGCCGCCGAAATTGCTGGCCCTGTGCCAAAATTTGAGATCAATATGATTACACATACAAATTACACATACATGTATGGAATAGGAGTGTGTGCGTGTGTGTGTGTGTGTGTGTGTGTGTGTGTGTGTGTGTATGTGTGTGTGTGTACACAGACACACAGCGAACACATACAGCAACATACACACACAGGTACTCACAGACACGAACGAACGTAAGGAAAGAGTACCCGGTACATAACGTAAATTTAAAGTAGTGTACAAACACACAGGATCCTATGATATTTATGTAATTACTGACAGCAAACCACAACATAGAAAAGTCAGAATGGGGCCCTAGACCCGTGAGGACCCTAGGCAACTGACATAATAAAACAAAGCTGGACTATTGAAATATTACAATCCATCGACGGGCTTCTATACAGTTTCCGACTTTCATACATAAGGCTGAAGTGCAATGAAGACAAGCTGGGAGATCGAACCCGGAACTCCTGAACCACTCAGTCATGCCTGCTCATATATATATATATATATATATATATATATATATATATATATATATATACATATATATATATATATATATGTATGTATGTATGTATATATACATACATATATATGCGGAGAGGGACGTATATGCCTGTATATTTTTCCAAATATACATAATTAAATATGTATACACGTACATACATATATATGTGTATGTGCAAATGTGTGTGTATGTGTGTGTGTGTGTGTATGTCTGTGGCTGTGTGGTAAGTAACTTGCTTACCAGCCACATGGTTCCGGGTTCAGTCCTACTGCGCGGCACCTTGGGCAAGTGTCTTCTACTATAGCCTCGGACCGACCAAAGCCTTGTGAGTGGATTTGGTAGACGGAAACTGCAAAAAGACCGTCGTGTATATATATAAATGTATATATATATATATATATAT
>NC_068995.1:13196467-13198389 GCF_001194135.2 Octopus bimaculoides
TATATTTGTGTGTGTCTGTGTTTGTCCCCCCCCCCCACCATCGCTTGACAACCGATGCTTGTGTGTTTACGTCCCCGTAAAAAGAGAGACCGATAGAATAAGTACAAGGCTTACAAAGAATAAGTCCTGGGGTCGATTTGCTCGACTAAAGGCGGAGCTCCAGCATGGCCACAATCAAATGACTGAAACAAATAAAAGAATAAAAAATATATACACTTACGTACTACATATCTAAATAATAAGGTTTTTTTCCCCTCGAGCCCATGGACCCGTAAAACCTGTTATCCAGTTTCCATGGCGTGTAAATGATAAAAATTACAACTTTTTCCGCACGAACGGCAAAGCCAGCAATTTTGAGTCGAGTGAGCAAGTCGATGTTATCGATCCCTGTACTTGACTGGCGCTGTATTTTATCGGCGGGATTCGATCTGAGCTGGAAGAAATTCTGCTAATCATTTGGTCCAACATGCTAGCGATGCTACCAGCTCGCCGCCATTAAATGCATTAAATGTACAAGCATACACATATAATCCCTTCTAGTATAGGCACAAGGATTAAAATTTGGGGGAGGGAGATAGTCGATTACATCGACCCCAGTGGGTAACTGGTTGTTAGTTTATAGACTCCGAAAGGATGAAAGGCAAAGTAGTCGACCTGGGCGGAAATTGAACTCAGAACATAAAGACAGACGAAATACCGCTAAGCATTTCGTCCAGCGTGCTAACGATTCTGCCATCTCGCCGCCTAGCATAGACAGATAAGACACGCACACACACACACACACACACACACACACACACACACATACACACATGTATATATAAATGTATGTGTGGTGGCATACATATTGTGTATGTATGTATATATCCATATATATGAGTATGTATGTGTGTGTGTACATATATATAAATATATAATAATATTAGGGACAAAATCTTGGTTATTTTCCCTAAGACTATATATATATATATATATATGTGTGTGTTTGTGTGTGTGTGTGTGTGTGCGTATGTATATTTATATCTATATATATATATATATATATGCATACATATCAGTGGTGTAGGTACCTATTGCCAAGTTTGGAAAATATCCCCCCCATCTCGAGCACATTTTCCAAACCTGGCACTTTTAATCAATGTATAAGTGTATAATCCATGAGTTAAATATTGCTTGATATGTATCACGGCACCTTTTCTTCATCTGCATCTGCTCGCTCTCCCTAACTTTAGAACCTAGCTTCACCCCCCGTTGACTGAACACTATTCAATTTTTTTTCTCCGTGTTTTTCTCCTTGTCTCCGTATTCTTTCTGTTGAAGAGCGTAGCTCGAAACGTCAAAGACTTTCCGTATTCCCGAGCGTCATACTAATATATCCTTTTGTTATTTACACCACCTGTCCTCGTCTGTTGTTATTATTTGTATATTCTCCCATATATATATATATATAGATAGATAGATAGATATATGGCAAACCCTTTTGCACGCCAGCTTTACGTTCTGAGTGTTCAAACTTCGCCGAGGTCGACTTTGCCATTCATCCTTTCGGGGTCGATAAATTATGTACCAGTCAAGTACTGGAGTCCATGTAATCGACTTATCCCTCCCTTAAAATTTCACTCCTTATTCCTATAATAGAAACAATCATATTATATGATATTATATTATATTATATTATATTATATTGATAATGGTATGATATGTTGCCTTCATACAGTGGTAGTTAAGCACCGCACTAAATTCATTCTGAGACTCCAGATTCCTTTCTTTGTATTCTAGACGCAGACGTTAACAGCTGTACCGCTCAGCTTTTCCACTTACCAGTCATATACTGCGGTTAAAATTATGCCCGCTCATATAATAGAGGAGTCAATGTTATTTGCAGAAATATCTTAGTTATCGTATAATATATATATATATAT
>NC_068995.1:13198734-13199639 GCF_001194135.2 Octopus bimaculoides
GAATACAATTGCAGAAGAAAAAGGCGTAATAACATTATTTAGAAGGGCGCACTTCTTTTCTTGAGGGGGCACTTTCCCCCTCAGCACCTCCACCCCTGGGTCCTCCCTCGTATATATATATATATAATATATATGTATATATATATATATATATATATATATGGACGTATTTTTTTCAGTTGCTGTCAACCAAATCCACACACACTGCTTTGTAGCTATAGTAGAAGATATTTGCCCAAGGTGTCATGCAATGGGATCGAACCTGGAACCATGTAGTTGAGAAGCAAACATCTTACCACATAGCCACGTTTGCGCCTGTATATTGTCTCTAAGTATGGTTACTAGGATATAAAATAACTTTATCGAATTGGCAGAATCATTAAGAGCGTTAGACAAAATACTTTACGTTCTGAGTTCAAACCCAGCTAGATGTAGAATTTGCTTTGTATCCTTCGGCGGTCAGTGAAAATGTAATACCATTGAAATGTTTGAATCGATAATACCCTTTATCCAAATCTGAGGTGATCGGCTTCTTTTAGAAATCCTCATTAGTATTATATGAACTAGATTAGCGAAATCGACGGAACATCAGAATAAATAATATTGAAAGCGAATGCTTACGTATAGAAGGTGTGTGTGTGTGTGTGTGTGTGTGTGTGTAACGCTCCGTACCCGGAGTTCAAATCTTATCGCGCTAGAGCCTTACCGTTCATACCATAAGTTAAATCGATTATACACCTCTAAGTTATATGTAGATGTGCAAAACTGAGAAAATGTTATTTATATATATATATATTATTATTCATTTATCGGAAAACATAAATTTTAGAAAAATAACAATTATTTCTAAATGGTCCTTTCTGTTTTAGGCACAAGGCCTGAAATTGTGATGTCGGGGGCGGGGT
>NC_068995.1:13200756-13202059 GCF_001194135.2 Octopus bimaculoides
ATATATATATATATATATATATATAATACAAAGAATATATATGCTTGTATACACACATATATGTACATACTTACATCTACATGTGTATATAGATGCATAGATGTTTCGACCAAAGATTGGTCCAGGCCATGTCTAAATTAATAGCACCACCTGATAGGATTATCTAAATCCTTTTTAAGTCAAGTTTTGTGGTATCATGGTCTATTCAAGTAGTGAGTTCTTGTTGAGTGAGTTGTATCCAGGTATAGGTGGCTTATCTGGTATTCCCTGAAGAAATTTGTCCAGATTCCATTTAAAAGTAATGGGATCCTTTTCCTCTTTGATCTGTTCCGGGACAATGTTAAATAGAGCAGGAGCTGTTGAGGAAAAGAAATTGTGTTGCAGTGTACTTATGTGTTGTGATCCTAAATTGGGTAGGGGACGTATGGCCCGTGGTCCTAGCTTTAGATGATTTTTTAAGCTAATGTTGAGGTCGTGTGGGCAATGCTAGCGGTATATTCTCCACACCGTGCAAATGATGTGTCGCTCAGGGCGGCACTGAAAAGAATAGTTTATATATAGTTAGAATAGAGGCAGGTGACGAAGGATTTATTCCAAGTGGCTATCTGTTTTCCTATGTGTTCGTTCTGTTGTCTGTAGTTCATCGTTCTAACATCCTGTACCCTGATATGCATCTATATACACATGTAGATGTAAGTATGTACATATATGTGTGTATACATGCATATATATTCTTTGTATTATTTATATATATATATATATATATATATATATATATATATGCATTCATGTGTGTACGTATGTATGTATGTAGGTAGGTAGGTAGGTAGGTAGATATTTGACACTTGTTTGTGGCCACTAATGACTTTTTCCTATTCCTTTATGCGAGGATGTATATTATCTACAGTCGGTAAAATCTGATCCACTTAGAACTTGGAGTATACTGTACTTCAGCCACCCAGATAGATTCAACTCAAAATTGAAGAACTAAATTTACGGTTTACCTTAGAGGTGAAATTCTACGAAATCTCTCGACTTGCTAAGAATAGTAACAAGAGGTCACTCATATCATATCTCACTGTTTTATTTTTTGTTTATTTGTCTTGTTTTGTTTGGTTTTATTTTGTTTTCTACTGAATCACATTGGGTAATGTAGACTTAAGTGTCTGCACCAAAACTGAAAAAGACGAGTTGGTCACTACTGGAACGCTTTTGAACAGTCTTTTAATAGTTAGGTATACCCACGAAAATGTTGGCTGGTTGAATATATAAATATATATATATATATATATATATATATATA
>NC_068995.1:13202223-13203370 GCF_001194135.2 Octopus bimaculoides
TACTCTAGGCACAAGGCCCGAAATTTTGGGGGAAGGAGACCAGTCGATTAGATCGACCCTAGTACACAACTGGTACTTAATTTATCGACCGCGAAAGGATGAAAGGCAAAGTCGACACCTCGGCGGAATTTGAACTCAGAATGTAAAGACAGACGAAATACCGCTAAGCATTTCGCCTGACGTACTAACGTTTCTGCCAGCTATATATATATAATACAAATATATGAGTATATGCATATATACGTACATGTATGTACATACCTACATCTACATGTATATATAGATGCATCTCTGGGTACAGGACGTTACAACAAAACGTGGACAAAATGAGAAACAGAACATAAACAGAGCACAGAAAACTCACAGGTCACATAGAGAACATATATACGTGTGTGTATGTGTGTATGAGTGTATATAAAGAGAAAGAGAGAAACAGACTGACTGAGGTAGAAACAGCGAGGTAACGGAAATAGACACCTGAAAAAATTTTTGGTAGCGAGAAACTTGGAGCGAGTTTCAAACAGATATTATACATTAATAGATAATATTAAACATTATATCAATAAATAAATGACTCTATGGTGTGCATTAATTTCGTTTATTACTGGCCCAGAGCCACACATTTGAACGGAATTCTTTAATCAATTAGATCGATACCACTACACTGAAAGGTATTATTTTATCGACCCCGAAACGTGATGAAATATTGTCACAGATTGTTTGATTTGAACTGGAAACTTCGACTAACTTCAATGATTTTTTTTTTTTTTGTCTCAGGCGCAGACATGGTCGAGTTGTTAAGAAGCTCGCTTTGTAACCTTGTGGCTAAGGGATCAGTCTCACAGCGCGGCAGCTTGGGCAAATGTTTTCTACTATAGCCCCAAGTCGCTTAATGCCTTGTGAGTGAATTTAGTAAACAGAAAAACTGCGTGAAAGCCCGTCGTGTATGTGTGTGTGTATATGTGTGTGTGTGTGTGTGTGTGTATGCGCGTGTGTGTGCGCGCGCCTGTGTGTGTATGTGCGTGTGTGTGTGCGCGCGCCTGTGAGTGCGTGCGTGTGTGTATACGTGTACGCGTAATGTATATATGTATGTGTGTGTGTGTGTGTGTGTATATATATATATATATATATATATATATATATATAT
>NC_068995.1:13203666-13211963 GCF_001194135.2 Octopus bimaculoides
AATCGATTTATTTTACTAAAAAAAAAAACAAAGAAAAAGAAACTCTTCAATGCGGTGCCCCAGCATGGCCGCAGTCCAACGACTGAAATAAGTAGATGGCCACAAATAAAAGCAACATACACTGAATAATACTCCATTGCTTGTGTTATAGAAATTTCTCAACATAAGCCGTGTTTTTCCAGTGTCAGCCATACTTCATGTGTATGTATACGTTCCAAACAGACGTTTCTCAACCAACGTCTGTGATAAACACACGATATCACGACAATTAAATAAACGAAATAAAACCATTCAGTCATATTTCTTTTATCTTCTACCTTTTAGTTTCTTGAGTCACTAGACTGCGGCCATGCTGTAGCAGTACCTTGAAGGGTTATTATTGAACAACTTTGCCCCAGTATTTATGTTTGTTTTGTCTAGCTGTTTGTTATTTGTTTCAGCTTTTCTGTTTTGTTTTTGTCTGATTGTTTTTTAAAGTCTGATAATCATTCTATAAGTGTCTTTCGCCGAACAGCTAAATTATAGGGTTGTGAACAACCCAACACCAGTTGTCAAGCGGCGGAAGGGTGGCAAACACACAAAAAATACGTGTATATATGGCGGGCTTCTTTCAGTTTCCGTCTACTAAATCCATTCGCAAGGCTTTGGTCGGCCAGGGGCTATAGTAGAAGATATTTGCTCAAGGTGCCATACAGTAGGACTGAACCCGAAACCTTGTGGTTGGGAAGCAAACTCTTTACCAGACAGCCACAGCTGCGCCTATGACACTAACATTTTTTTTTCTTTTCCTTTTTAAAATAAAATCCTGAAAGTTTCTTTTTATTTAATACTTTTTTGCTACTTCACCGCATTTCTATATTTCTTTTGTTCGGCGAAACGTAATCTTATTGATTTTCACTAAATGACTCCCCAAATTTCCGCTAGTTAACTTTTAAATTCTCTCTACGCCACCCATCCCCACCCCGCACGAGGCTCACTACCACGTAAACACAGAGCCGCCATGTTCGAAAACTACACAGCATCACTCTGGTTAGAAACAGCACCATTTTCTCTGTACATGTATGCAGGCATCCTCCGCGCTTCGGAACGACTGAATTCATAAGAATCCGTAACGTAGAGATTCGTAACGCGAAAATACATGTTCCTTTCGATTTCTGGTCACCTAATCATTTTTTTCAAGAAAATCGGTGGTTTGAAAAAATGGCTTCGCGTTACGGAAATCTAAGTTACGGTAATCTTTTCAGAGCGTCATGTTTCTGTAACGTGGGGGATATTTATAACTTGATTTCCACCGTCTCTTTTAACAATGATTTCAAAAATTTTTACCCCAAGGGCAGCCTGGGGGTGAGGGGATTAAGTCGATTTCATAACTGGTACTTATTTAATCGACCCCCCGAAAGGATGAAAGGCAAAGTCGATCTCGGTGGAATTCGAACTCAGAACGTAGCGACATGCGAAATGCCGTTAAGCTTATCGCCCAGCGCGCTAACGATTCTGCCAGCTCGTCGCGTTCATCACTCTTAGCAATACAACACACACACACACATTCCGATTCCTATAAATGCTACGGCGATTCACACCCTCTTAACATTCCACACATAGGCGTCGTTTATACGCAACTTGAATCAATGATTAGAGAGCTTAAGTGTAGCTGTTAAAGGAGACGACAAACTTCGTCTATTCAGTTGCACATGAAACTCAATGACTACAGCAAATTGGCAGAGCTGCGAGAGTATCGGGCGAAACTCTTCGCAATAATTATCATAGCATTTGTGTTTTGAGTTCGAACTCTACCAAAGGCAAAATGCCTGGAATTTTGGTGGAGAGAGGAATAGTCGATTACATCGACCCCATTACTCGGCTATCACGTAGTTAATCGATGCCGAAGGGGTGAAAGGTAAAAGCAAAATCGGTAAAACTTGAACTCAAGAAGTGAAAATCCGGAAGAAATACCGCTATATATTTTGTCCGGTGCAGTAACGATTCTGCCTGCTGGGCGCCCTTGATAATTCTTTTCTACCCCCACCTCCGCACATCATCCACCTCAAAGTGGTCCTTCAAGCAGCTAGAAATAACAACCTAATTCCCTTTCAGCCAACAGGTTATCATCTTAAATAAAAGACGCTCTGCATAATGTAGTCCCAGATCTTATAACGAAGACAAAATGGCGTCTTTTATCTTTTACCGCTTTCAGTCATTGGACTGCGACAGTGCTGAGGCACCGCTTTGAAGGGCTCAGTCGAACAAATAAACCCCAGTACTTTTTTAGAAAAAGAAAAAAAAGCTTGTACTTATTCTATCAGTCTCTTTTGCTGAAGCCGTTAAGTTACGTGAACGTAAACAAACCAACAACGGTCGTCAAGTAGTGATGGCGATACACAAGCACAAAGGGTCACATACATATACACATGTACATACATATATATTGATGGATATGTGTATATATATATTGCGCTCTTCTACTGTTTCCGTCTATCTAATTCACTCACAAGGCATTGGGCGGCCTGAAATATAACAAAAGACACAGTTACTGTATCCAAGGTGCCGTACATGGTCATGGCTGGAGCGCTTTGATCATAGGAAGACTTGATCAGAACTGAGAAGTAGCTAATCAGCAGCATCAACGCTGCAATATTCTTTTCTATTCAAGGCACAAAACCCGAAATCTGAACTCAGAACGTAAAGACAGACGAAATTACGCTAAGCATTTCGTCCGGCGTGCTAACGTTTCTGCCACCTCGCCGCCTTGGCAACGCAGCAATATTCTTTTCTACTCTTGGCACAAAACCCGAAATTTGGGGGGGAGGGGGCCAGTCTATTAGATCGACCACAGTACGCAACTGGCACTTAATTTATCGACCCCGAAAGAATGAAAGATAAAGTCGACCTCGGCGGAATTTGAACTCAGAACGTAAAAACAGACGAAATTCTGCTAAGCATTTCGCCCGGCGTGCTAACGTTTCTTATTTCTTTATTGCCCACAAGGGGCTAAACATAGAGGGGACAAACAAGGACAGACAAAGGGATTAAGTCGATTACATCGACCCCAGTGCGTAACTGGTACTTAATCTATCGACCCTGAAAGGATGAAAGACAAAGTCGACCACGGCGGAATTTGAACAAACGAAATTCCGCCAAGCATCTCGCCCGGCGTGCGTACGTTTCTGCTAGCTCGCCGCCTTGGCAACGCAGCAATATTGATTAATCTCTGACATCGTTATAGAAACCGCTATGCAGTTGCTCCATCTGCTAGAAATAGCAGCCAAATCTTCTTCGAATCTCTCTCTCTCTCTCTCTCACACACACACACACAACTGTAATAAAAAAGACACGATGGATAATATACTTTTGAGAAAAAGAACAGGATAGTCATGGATAGAGCGCCTTTGTTCGTTGATCACTCTACTCTCTTTCTTTCTCTCTCTCTCTCTCTCTCTCTCTCTCTCTCTCTCTCTCTCTCTCTCTCTCTCTCTCTCTCTCTCTCTCTCAATGCGAACTTGAGTTAAACTCTTTTGTTATCACATTTCTGTTGAAATACATGGCCCATGTTTCAATTAATTTTGAAAATAAGGAAGATCTTAGTAAAATAAAGTTGGTGCATAAGGCAGAGAGCTGGCGGAATCGTTACCGCGACGAACACAATGCTAAGCGGCATATCTTCCGACTAAGTTCTGAGTTCAAATGACACCGAGGTCGACTTTGCCTTTTATCCTTTCGGGGCCGATAAAATTAGTACCAGTCGAGCTCTGGGTTTCGATGTAAATCGACTTAACCACTTCCACGAAATTGCTGGCGTTGTGCCAAAACTTGAAACTATTATTAGGCTGATGTTTACAGCGGTGAACTGGCAAAATCGTGGGACAAAGTGCTCAGCAGCGAATTTTCTGGCTCTTTACGCTCTGGGTTCAAACACCACCGAGGTCAATTTTGCCTTTCATTCTTTCGAAGGTCGATAAAATGAGTACGCGTTAGAAAAGATTATTAAGTTAGTATTAGTTTAAATCACTCCAAAAGGAATCTGCATCATAAAAACTAGGGGGTGGGGTTTCAGGCGGGTCGGTATCAAAAAGCATAACGAGCCAAAGAGAAACAGACCTCTAAGTGGTTGAACGACGTATTAGAAACACCAGCCAAATCTACGTCACATCAGATACGTGCTACAGTCTTAAATAAAGAACACGTTGGATAATATGGTCTTGAGCTTGCCACACACACACAGTACCATACATACACACGCTTACGCTCGCGCGCGCATACACGTACACACACACACACATACCGACCATCTCCATACTCTCCTATCCCAGAAAGTAGTTTTTCTTTGTCCTTCCACTTCCGGTCACATCAAAAATGTAACTGCATGCGGACTATTGTGTTTCTTTTCTCCTTCCTTTTCCTTTGGATTTTACTGTTTTTCCTGTTTCCGAGGAAGAGCTATGCTCGAAACCTAAAACAACTACTCTTTTCCTTCTCCGAGCGTCTTATTAATACATTGCATGAGCTACGTCCTCACGGTGTTGTTGTTTTTTTCTGCTTGTCTTTTTCTCTGTTCTCTTTTTTTTTCGTTTTTTTAATTAATTAATTATATATATATATTTACGAAGGGCTTCCATGCAATTTCCGCCAGCCAAATTCACTCACAGATCATTGTTTGGCTCAGGGCTAAAAAACAGAATACGCTTGCCCAAGGTGCTGCGCAGTAGGACTGATCGCAAAGCCACGTAGTTCCAAAACGAGCTTCATAACTACGCAGTCGTGGTCAAGTTTGGAGTGTCATTGATCAAAGATTTGCTCGATCAGACTGACCTGGGTCAAAACATCATCATCAACTACGACATAAATACAATACAATAAATCAAGGCAAAAAAAACCCTCTAAGTGGCCAGCAGACATATTACAAAGAGCAACCAAACTTTCTTCAAAATACATTCCATTGTGTTAAAAAGCAGAGCGCGTTAAAGGATTATAGTCTCATATATATCATTTGAAAATAGCAGTGAATAATCAAAGCTAGAACGAGTTTGATCATTTTAAACCTTGGGTTAAATTACAATGTACGACGAAGTTCATCTCACATATTTTAAGATAGGCGCTTAGGCGATAGAGTAACACCATATAGTGTGTGTGTGTGCGTGTGTGTAAGAGAGAGAAGGGGGGAGCGCGTGTGTATCGCAAACGGTTAAACACGTATACCTTCACATGCAAAAAGTACTATATATACATCTATACAGGCATTCATATATATGTATACACACATACACGCACGTATATATCTGCACATACATTACATTCATATATGTATAGACTCATACACACGCGTATATATATTATGTATCTATTAAACACAGACATGTGTATATCTATATATATAATGTATTTTAAACACAGAGATATGTGCACACTCACACACACACACACACACGCACGCGCGCTCGCGCACGTTTATGTATTTGTTTTGCAAGATTCCCGATGTGAAATGTTGAAATAGATATTATTATATTTAGAGACGGAAAGGCAACGAGCTGGCAGAAACGTTAGCACGCCGGGCGAAATACTTAGCGAAATTTCGTCTGCCGTTACGCTCTGAGTTCAAATTCCGCCGAGGTCGACTTTGCCTTTCATCCTTTCGGAGTCGATTAAATCAAGTACCAGTTGCATACTGGGGTCGATCTAATCGACTGGCCCCCTCCCCAAAAATTTCGGGCTGTGTGCCTAGAGTAGAAAAGTATATTTAGGTATGGTCCTTTCATTTTAACTTATATACCGTTCGCGTAAAAATATATATATATATATATATATATATACATACATCGTATATAAATACATAACCCTTTTAACTATAGAGTAAGGTCTGATATTTTGGGTGATGGACATAGTCGATTAGATCGACCCAAGTCTGTAACTGGTACTTATTTTATCGATCACGAAACAGATGAAATGTAATGTCGGCCGTGGTGGCATTTGAACTCAGGACGTAACGACGGCCGAAATGTTACTAAGCATATTGTCCGGCGTGTTAACGATTTCGCCAGCTCGATGCTATAGATACAGATACATATATATACATAACGAGGGTGGTTTATTTAGTTTTGAGATGTCTGTGAGTATATATATATAACACACATATATATATATTCTTAGCGGTGGAACTCGAAGTAGATAAAGTTATAAATAATAGCATGTAGAATATTGGGTTAAAAACAAAGTCGAGGTCTGCTTGTGGGATACGAACCCATATGTTCTGTGCCCATGACCGATGTATTATCATTATACAAAGCAACACTTCAAATTTGGTAAAAAAAAAATAAAATAATGACCATCTCGAAATATTTCGAATTTTCGTTATCCATTTTTGAACCTTCATCTTACCAGCGAGAATTGTATGTGGTTTGCATTATAAGATTTTTAATTTTTAATTTTTTTTCTTTGTTTAGAAGCTTCAAAAGATACGTAATAGATCGCTTTAACGGTGGGACTTGAAGGAGATAACGCTATAAATAACAGCGTGTAGAGTGTTGAGCCAAAAAATAAAAACCACTTGCAGAGAAATGAGTCGGAGGCTGTCCGTATAAACGATAGCTAGATAGATAGATAGATAAATAGATAGATAGATAGATAGATAGATAGATAGATAGATAGATAGATAGATAGATAGATAGATAGATAGATAGATGGATGGATAGATAGATAGATAGATGGATGGATGGATGGATAGATAGATAGATAGATAGATAGATAGATAGATAGATAGATAGATAGATAGATAGACCTCAACCTATGTCGGTAACTGGTTCCAAGTTATGCAACTTAACACGAAAAACAACGTAACGCGAAAAAACGTTTCAAAATATTTATTAGCTTATATTGTTTCAATGAATAATTTGTACATATTTTCACGAGAATTTTATTTGATTTTCTACTTCAGCATCCGTTATCAAAGTTTTTGTTTTTGATATTTATGACTTTAAATCTGTTTGTAAAATTTGAGTAAATCAACTGAAGTTGAGGTCTATTTTTTTCCATAAATTTATTTAAAATACCTCGTTAAGTCGAAAGAGACGTAACTCGGTAATTTGCAGTATAGCTGTGTGCATGTGTGTGTGTATGTGTGTGCATTGGTGTTATTTTTTAGCCCCAGATAAACTGTAGTATCAAAAAACCCTAGAATCCTGTCACATAGAAGATCCATTTCATGTCAATTATAATTCTCTTCACATCTTGGATGGAATATTAAATCGACCGTAGTAAACATATCTATTTGGTTAGAGGAAAAATCACGAGTTCATCTTCTATATAATGGACATCCGAAGACCAATAACTTCCACCCCGCTTCATTGACAGGGAATTAAAGTAAGAATTAGATGTATTAAGAATAAAACGAAGAACCATAAGGTTAATAATTGATTGTGGAATACCTGATTAACTGAAATTTATTGAAGTATAGTTTCTGAAGGGCAAACAAGCCGAAACTTCGAAGTCACTTGCAATTTTATCCTTGTAATACTTAAATATGTAATTTGTTTTTAGTGATGGATGTTATATTAGATTCTCGTAATATTGTCAGATTTAAGTAATCCTTCAGTTTAATGTTCGATTGCTTTTATATGTAATTCGATGTAAAAGCGAAAATTAATACATGTACTTGTGTGTATGTGCGTGTATGCGTGTGTGTATGTGTGGGTGTGTATATATACATAGACATGTATATATGTATGTATAATTATATACGTGTATACATATATATGTACATATATGTATATATATATATATATATATGTGTGTGTGTGTGTGTGTGTGTGTGTCTGTATCTGTGTGTGTGAGTGTGACTGTATCTGTGTGTGTGTGTGTGTGTGTGTGTGTGTGTGTGTGAGAGAGAGAGAGAGAGAGAGAGAGAGAGAGTGTGTGTGTGTGTGTGTGTATGTGTGCACATATTTAAATCTATACACACATATATATAAACATATATATACATATACATATATATGGGAGAATGTACGAAAAAACAACAACAGACGAGGACAGGTGGTGTAAATAACAAAAGGATGTATTAGTATGACGCTCGGGAATACGGAAAGTTTTTAACGTTTCGAACTACGCTCTTCAACAGAAAGAATACGGAGACAAGGAGAAAAACACGGAGAAAAAAAATTGAATAGTGTTCAGTCAACGGTCAATCATGTGTATATATAGATATAAATGCATATATATGCATATGTGTATACACACACACACACACACACATATCCATCACAACTGTCTGACGAACATGAACTTCAAACTCTGAAACGCAGGGCAAT
>NC_068995.1:13212296-13214259 GCF_001194135.2 Octopus bimaculoides
GTGTGTGTGTGTGTGTATGTGTGCACATATTTAAATCTATACACACATATATATAAACATATATATACATATAGGACGGGCTTCTTTCAGTTTCCGTTTCCCAAATCCACTCACTCAGCCCGAGTTTATACTAGAAGAAACTTGCCTTACATATAATATAGATACAACCTGTCTCAGTCTTGGGACAGCGACCATGCTGGGGCAATATACATGCGCGTGCATGTGGCTGAGTGATTAAGAAACCTACTTTGTAAACTTGACGTCCTGGTTCTATCTCAGACCGTGGCAATCTCTGAATGACCTGCACTTTTTGAAAACATTTCTGTGAGCAGAACTTGTATATATATTCAAGGTCGACGTACCCAAAGGTCAAGTCATGTCACTTTTATATCACGCTGATTCGATTGAGCATTGGGTTGAAGACACATGTGTCTGTGGAATACTCGACCACCACACACGCAATTTCAGTGAATTAGTTGGCAAGTTCATGGAACAACCGCACGCTCGTAGTTCAAACAACTACGTGTGGAAGTCCAGCTTGTATTGGGTGTTATGTATACAAATATATATATGGCAAGAGGCTTGCTTGCCAACTATATGGTTCTAGGTTCAATCCTACTGCGTGGTACCTTGGGCAACTGTCTTCTACTATAGCCTCCGACCGACCAAAGCCTTGTCCATGGATTTGGTAACGCACACACACACACTCCATAAAATGCATTACTTTCGTCTCCGCCTTGGCTTGGAACTTCCCAGATGTTGATCTACAGACTCAAGAGAGATAATGGAGGAGAAACTTGGAGTCTCGGACAAAGCTAATAATTCTTTCTAATATAGGCACAAAGCACGCGATTTTAGAAAGCATACCAGTCGATTATATTAATTCCTGTATTCAACTGGTACTTATTTCATTGACCCTGAAGGGATGACAGGCAAGGCTGATCTCGTTGCGAATTGAGCTGAGAACGCAAAGATGGATGAAATGCTGCGAATCATTTAGTCTGGCGTGCTAACGATTCTGTCAGCTCGCCGTCTTGGTAATAATAATGGTTTCAAATTTTGGCGCAAGGCCAGTAATTTCGTGGGAGGGGTTGAGTCGATTACATCAACCCCCGTGTCGTGTTCAACTAGTACATATTTTATCGACCCCGAAAGGATGAAAAGCAAAGCCGACCACGCTGGAGATAGAACTCAGAACGTAAAGACGGCCGAAATGTCGCTAAGCATTTTGTCTGACATGTAAACGGTTCTAGCAGCTCGCCGCCTTCGTAAAGATAATGGTAATAACTGCTTCTAACATCGGTACAAGTTTAGCACTTTTGAGGGAAGGGGGCCCTTGTACTTGGTCGGTACTTTCTTTTAACGATCCCGAGAGGATGAAAGGCAAAGTCGGCCTCTGCTGAACTTGAATACATCATCAAGAGCGGGACCAATCACCATATATATCATATATGCAAATACATACACACATACATTCATATGGATGCACGCGCATGCGCACATGTACTACAGTTATATAAATCAACCTACACAGTATATAGGGTGGCGAGCTGGCAGAATCGTTAGCACGCCGGGCAAAATGTTTAACAGCATCTCGTCCGTCCTCATGTTCCAAGTTCAAATTCTGTCGAGGTCAACTATGCCTTTCATCCTTTCGGAGGTCGATAAAATAAGAAGCAGCTGATCGCTGAAGTCGATAATATCGACTGAGACCCTTTCCGGAAGTTACTGGCCTTGTGCCAAAATTTGAAACCAATATAATCAGTATATACAGATATATATATGCGTGGCAAGTAGCTTGCTTACCAACCACATGGTTCCGAGTTCAGTCCCACTGCGTGGCACCTTGGGCAAGTGTCTTCTACTATAGCCTCGGGCCGACCAAAGCCTTGTGAGTGGATTTAGTAGACGGAAACTGAAAGAAGCCCGTCGTATATATATGTATATATATATATATATATAT
>NC_068995.1:13217430-13218813 GCF_001194135.2 Octopus bimaculoides
AGAGAGAGAGAGAGAGAGAGAGAGAGAGAGAGAGAGAGAGAGAGAGAGAGAGAGAAAGAGAAATTATTAGGTCACATTAATGGAAGACTGTAAGGTATATAACAAGACAGTTAACCTCATCTTTGTTATCTTTCCCCTCCTTCCATTTCGATCGTTTTTATTCCCTTCTGGCCTTCCATGCGCCTTTATCTATCTCTCTACATATGTTTCTAATTGTTTTATTGATTTGTGGCTGCTAGATTTCTCAGCATAACACATATATTTGTGTCGAAATATTGCATTGAAAACTGGGGTTCAAAGTTCAAACTCAATCAAAGAATACTGTTCCAGCAGAGAGACACGAGTGTCTGTATGTTTGTATGCGTGTTTGTGTGTGTACGTATCACTATTGATATTAATTCAATAGAATCGTTCTGAGGCCAGAGAGATAATTGCTGATAGATAGATAGATAGATAGATGTATTTCTGGGAGTGGGCATGCGTGTGTATACACGCCTATGTGTGATTGTATACGTTTGTGTGCGTTTGTATATACATAAACTCACAAGCACAACCATATATATATGTATATATATATATATATATATATATATATATATATATATATATATATATATATATATATATATATATATATATATATACATGCGTGTGTATACATATATATAGATAGATAGATATATACATTGATATATGTGCATGTCTGTGTGTGTGCGTATGTATATGTATGTCTATATATATATATACATATATATATACATATATATATATATACATTTGTATGTGCATATATAAATATAAATATATACACACACATATGCATACATACATGCATACATACATATGTATGTATGTATGTATGTATGTATGCATATGTTTCTACGTCTGTATATGAATATATATGCATACATGTATATATGAATATACGTTTATGCGTATGTATATATGACCTGTGTGTGTGTGTGTGTGTGTGTGTGTGCACGTGTGTGTGTGTGCACATGTGTGTGTGTGTGTGCGCGTGTGTGTGTGTGTGTGAGCGTAACACTTGTACACGAGTTAAAACGAAGCTTAGACAAAACAAAAACAACAACAAAAGATACATAAAATGTAGAGTTAAATGATCGGAAAACCAAACCAACATTAATGTATAAATCAGTAGTAAGATAATTAATAGACATAATTAATATATGTGATTAATGACTGAAGATTCTTAACATTTAAATGGCAACTTCCGTCAAAACAATTCTTAAATTAATTTTATTTCGCAACTTTCTAATGTAGATATCATTTCAGACGGGTGGTGGTAGTGATGATGGTGATGGCGGTTGCGGCGGCGGTGAAGGTGGCGGTGGTGGTGGTGGAGGTGGCGGCGGTGACGGCGGT
>NC_068995.1:13219912-13233144 GCF_001194135.2 Octopus bimaculoides
AAGCGCAGGCATGGCTGTGCGGTAAGTAGCTTGCTTACCAACCACATGGTTCCGGGTTCAGTCCCACTGCGTGACACCTTAGTCAAGTGTCTTCTACTATAGCCTCGGGCCGACCAAAGCCTTGTGAGTGGATTTGGTAGAAGGAAACTGAAAGAAGCCCGTCATATATATATATGTATATATATATATGCATGTATGTGTGTGTGTGTGTGTGTGCGTGTGTGTGTGTGTGTGTGTGTGTTTGTGTTTGTCCCCCACCATCGCGTAACAACCGATGCTGGTGTGCTTACGTCCCCGTAACTTAGCGATTCGGCAAAAGAGAACGATAGAATAAGTACTAGGCTTACAAAGAATAAGTCCTGGGGGTCGATTTGTTCGACTGAAGGCGGTGCTCCAGCATGGCCGCAGTCAAATGACTGAAACAAGTAAAAGGATAAAAGAATAAAAGAAACTGTTCAATTTGTGGCTAATCTTCATGTCAAACTGCAGGAAAAGAGCTTCGTGGGCCTGAGACGAAATACATACAGATATGACTACCTATAACACTTTTGGCAGTCCAACGTAAAAACTAAAAAGTAACTCATTAAAGTTACGCAATCTCCGAAGATTTGATGCAATCTGCTTATAAGATTTCCTAATGTAACTGATATTGTTTATTGTTAATGGAATACGTGTAAGATGACGTAACTAAATAATTTATGAACAAATTGTTTTGTTTTGCTTTCTGTATGTTTTCTATGACCTGGAGACCATATTGTCGGCTAAATACGCACAAGTTCGTCACACTTGACTGATCACTGAGAATGTAAAACGGTGGTACAAGTATCGCAAGGCATTATGTTCAACGCTTTTGTTCAGCAATTTTGCCAATCTACTGCCTGGGCTAGCATCTTATTTTATTGGCCCTGAAGGGGAGAAAGCAAATTTTACATCGGCAGATTTGAACTTAGAAAACGTCCTAACGATTCTGTCAATCCGCTGCCGTCAACATAACTACATTTTATCTTCAAGATCCAATAAGAAGCACCTCTATGTGGACGCTCGATATGCTAGAAATAACAGCTTATTCTGTAGTAATTCATATATTATAGATTATACAATCTTTGATACGCTATGTATGAGTAAAAGACGTAATGCTCACGGCTGAAATACTTTATCATAGGCCTGCTCAATCAGAAATCTGGGTCTAAACAACAACAACATTATCTTCTTGAATGTTAAATGTGTTCGCATCCTCCAACTCACCAGGCATTACCTGAGTAGCTAGAAATAACAACCAAATTCCCTCAAATAACATCCAGCTTTCTTGAGAAAGTACAAACGATGCTTTGGGAATTAACATGGTCGTGAGTTCTCAGGCACATAGATGGAATAGTCACGGTTGGAATTGCCTATGGTCGTAGATCTGCTCGATGTGAGCTACCTTAAGTTAACCAACAGTAGTAACACCACTAACGTCCGTCTCCACCACCAGTACCTCCATCTCTGCCATCACCGCCACCGCCAACAACAACAACAACAACAACAGCAATAACAACAACAATAACATCAACATCAAACACAATAACAACAACAACAAGGTACCACACGTGTTTGTGTCATGTTTTGCATTCTACACAATGTCAGAATTTGTCATTTTGTTTTCCACATTTGAAATCATAGCTCATTAGTATTCCTAAATGCTATATAATAGCTCATTAGTATTCATTACGTAATTAACTACAGATATTTGTCCCCAGTTTGTTATTTTTATTCATTTATTTATCCGTGTATTTGCTTCACTCCCATTTAGAAGAATTTTTGGAAGTAGTGTAATAAGAATCGGTGAGTACCACACAAAGTACTATGTTTCTTTACGTTTTGAGTTCTAGTCTTGCTGAAGTTGACTCAGCCGCTTATACTTCTTTGATGGGTGGTAAAAGAATGATAATATTTTTGTGTATTTCTAGTATTGGTGTTCATTCTAAAATAAGCTATACTGAAACCGAAATGGGTGGTCTTGAGCCTGTAACAAAAATTATCGTATTTGAAAATATATAACACACATCTTATTTCCACGAAAAATAAGCCACAAATAAAACTCACATGTGGTCCAACATGTGAAATTGGGCCAATATTGCATGTTTTAAAGGCGGCGAGCTGGCAGAAACGTTAGCACGCCGGGCGAAATGCTTAGCCTTAGTTCGTCTGCCTTTACGTTCTGAGTTCAAATTCCGCCGAGTTCGACTTTGCCTTTCATCCTTTCGGGGTTGATAAATTAAGTACCAGTTACGCACTGGGGTCGATGTAATCGACTTAATCCTTTTGTCTGTCTTTGTTTGTCCCCTCTATGTTTAGCCCCTTGTGGGCAGTAAAGAAATAAGAAACGTTAGCACACCGGGCGAAATGCTTAGCGGTATTTCGTCTGTCTTTACGTTCTGAGTTCAAATTCCGCCGATGTCGACTTTGCCTTTCATCCTTTCGAGGTCGATAAATTACGTACCAGTTGCGTACTGGAGTCGATCTAATCGACTGGCCCCTTCTCCAAAAATTCCGGGCCTTGAACCTAGATTATAAAAGAATTTTGCATGCTTTAATGCTTCCTGGTTCAGTTACACAGCGTGGTACCTTAGGCAAGAGTCTTCTACTTTAGCCCCTGGCCTACAAAAGCCTTGTGAATGGATTTGGTAGAGGGAAAATGAGCTTTCTCCAAACATCCTAATTGCTCGCTTCCCTCCTGGCTCCACTTGGGTCATCTTCCATTGCTCCAATTTGTTTTGGTAGACGGCCTTCCGTCTACCAAATCCACGCACAAGGCTTTGGTTGGTGTGAGGCTATAGTAGTAGACACTTACTCAAGGTGGGTCTGAACCCGGAACCTTGTGGTTGGGAAGCAAGCTTCTTTGTATGTATGTATATATGTATGTCATTATGCAGTTTTATTTCAAGATTTCTTGTCAATAGAGAAAGAGCCAGTTTCTAACCTAGATCCAAGGCTCCTTCATTGGAATTTCAACAACATCGCGGTATTTTTGTCTGTCTGTCTCTATGTATGTATGTATATGTGCAGATTTATATGCTTTGTTTTATGTATGCATTTTCATACATATAAGTTGCATATATAGAAATGCTTAAATGGTAAACTTCTGGAAAGTTTTACAAATTTTTACAGTTCCAGTGATGGCTTGAATCTGTAGCCTTCGAATCAGCGTTCTCCTTTCTGGTTTTGAGAAGCCTAATTTCTCAAGATTTGTATTTAGGCAGTGTGTTATATATCCCAGTGTCCCAATAATTACAGGTATAAACCTGAACTTGTAATCTGGATATAGTAATCTGGATTTCTCAATAGTTCAGCATATGTATTATCTTTTTCTTTGATCTTTAGATTTATGTTAACATCCAATGGGCAGCTGATTTCCACAACTGTACACAGTTTTTCTTCTCTATCCCAAATCACTATATCAGGTCTGTTGTGCTTACATTTTATTGAGGTCTTCACTGAGACATTCCACCAGTACTCCTTCTCATTATGAGTGGCTATGACTTCTACCATACTGTGGGTTCTTATTTCTTTGTCATTGGGGTTATCCTTCCGACGGATCTCATTATACAGTGTCCTATGTATGTATGTATGTATGTATGTATGTATGTATGTATACACACAATTTTGTTCCGAACGTTAATCAATACTCTCTTTTACTCTTTTACTTGTTTCAATCATTTGACTGCGGCCATGCTGGAGCACCGCCTTTACTCGAGCAAATCGACCCCAGGACTTATTCTTTGGATGCCTAGTACTTATTCTACCGGTTTCTTTTGCCGAACCGCTAGCTTACGGGGGACATAAACACACCAGCATCAGTTGTCAAGCGATGTTGGGGGAACAAACACAAACACACAAACATATGCACACACATACATATAGAAATACACAGAGAAAAATTTATTAAATCAGTCATGTTTCAAAAAATTAGACGGACATGCTCGGGGAAAAAAGAAGCTAATGAAATAGCTTTGGTCTGGGCGTCGAAAACGCATTCAGAAATAACTCTTTTCATCTCATGAAAAAAATACATATTTTGTTCAACAGCTGAAAAAGAAAAAAAGCAATACACTTTGGTGATCATTGTAGTATGCTTGGTTAAACATAGAATTAAGGGCGTCGAACAATTTTGTCACAGTTGCAGCTATTTATGTTTCGCTTTTGTCACAGTTGCCGTTTTTTTTGTGGGGGGGGGGGGTATTTTTTTTTAGCTCTTGTAACGTTTGCAAATATTTTTACACATTTGTAATAGATGCAATATTTTTCGACTGACTTTTAGTACTTATTTATTTATTTATTTATTCATTTATTTATTTATTTATGGTTGCAAATGTTTTTAATGTTTGCAATAGTTGCATTGCAAATGGTTTTAGATTTTGCGATAGTCTCAATAGAATATTTTGTTTCGTTTTGTAAACTTTATTTTTCAAAGCTGCTAATGGTTTAAGCTGTTTCGCGCGCTCACGTGGTTAATACTGTAAATTTTTTTTATTTCACGGTTGCTAATAATGTTGTTTTAAGCTCTTTTTGCGCACGTGGTTGATAACGTGTCGTAACTTTTTTTTCGTTGTTTTTCTTCTTCACGCGGTTGTTAATGTTTTAAGCTTTTCTCAAACTCGATAATATTTTTATCTTTTCTCACAATCACAGTTGTTTCTAGCTTCTGAAAACAGTCATACACGTTTTCAGACTTTGTCATTGTCGGAAACGACTCAAGTCGGTAACACAGTCATAAACATATTTTAGTCATATTAAAGTCATAAATGCTACTGCTGCTGTGGTTGTTGTTATTGTCGGTGGTGGTGGTGGTGGTGGTGGTGGTGGTTGTGGTATTTGAACTGTGATAAAATGCGTTCAAGCCATCACCATCCTTTTTCTTTTCTCTTTATGTCAACTATAGCACATCTAAGACTCAACTACCTAATACGTACCTTTCGTCTTGAATAAAGCGGTATGGTGTGTTTTGAAAGAAAATTAGTCTTTATTTCTCGTAGAACGGGTTCCTTCAGAGGAACGCAGGGTTTCCCTCGCTGCATCAAACCTTTTTCAAGGATATTTTTTTCTTTTTTTTTTTTTTGCGACAGTCGCAGATATCCCTCTCTTAAGCTTTTTCAGTTCGAGTCACAGTTGCAACTGTCTCAATCTTCTATAAAAGTTATTCATGATTGCTTCTATCATAATCCACAGTCACAAACGCTACGGCTCCTATCACAAACACAAACGTTTTTGGTTATGTCATAATTACGTCTCACCTTCTATAGCAGTGACAAACACATTTCAGTTTCTATCACAACCACAAATATATCTCAATTTCCATCACAGTTACAAACGTCTTAGTTTCTGTCACAGCTGCAAACGTCTTCAGTTCGGTCACAGTTACACACAATACCACGACTTCTATCACAATCACAAGCGTCTTAGATTCTGTCACAGTAACAAATGTCTCGGTTTGTAGCACAGTCGCAAATGTCTTTGGTTCTATCATCGTCACCAAATATCTCGGCTTCTGTCACAGACACAAATGTCTCGGTTTTTAGCACAATCACAAACCTCTGAAGTCATCTATCACAACGATATCTTGGCTTTTCTCAGTCACAAACACATCTTCACAAACAGTTTAGCTATTATTGTAACTTAGCAGTAACGAATCTTTCTACTTGTCGCGTATTCAACTCTATCTTCAGCTTCTCATACAACCATGTATATACTTAGAAAATGGAAATTCGATTCAAGAAGCAACCACACACACACACAAAAACAGATACGCACACACACACAAACGGATACGCACACACACATATACACACATACACAGACACACAAAGACAGATAGACATACACACACACACTCTCTTTCTCTCTCTCTCTCTCTCTCTTTCGCACTCCCATTCACTCTCTCTCTCTCTCATTCACTCTTTCTCATTCACTCTCTTTCACCCTCTTTTTCTTTGTTTTTCTCTGTTTTTCTCTCTCTCTGTCTGCCTCTCTCTTTTGCTGTCTCTCCCCTCTCCCCCTCTCTCTCTCTCTCTCTTCGTCTCTCTCTGTCTATCTTTATCCTTCCTTCCTCTCTGTCTTTCTCCTTGTCCAGAAACATAACGGAAAGACCATACATGATTTGAAATCATTGGCGAAATAGGCTGATAGTTCAATATCTTGTCCATTCAAGCATTCTGTCTCTATGTTTTAAAGTTAAGAAATCGATATTCCTGATCACAAGAGAGAATACTGCTTGAATAACAATAAAAGAATAAAGACAGAGTAAACAGTACTGCGTATATTGTGTAGAGGTGCACTATTAGACTATTAACAGTCAACTGTTAACAGCCAGCCGTTAACATATATGAACTACATAAAATAAACCGGTCCTAATTTAACAATCAGACAGTTAACTGTTAGCAGATGAACTGCGGATATTTACTAAGTAAATGAACTGAACTGCACGTAGGGATAGTAAACAGTTCAATTGTATGTGAAAAGTAAACTGTTAATAGCTGGGCTTTTCACTGTTAGTTGTAATTACAATTGGATATTCATGTACGAACGGTTCTCTAACCGATCAAACTGATTAACGAATAGTTTTTTCTGAAGACAACTAAACTCACATAACGAGCTGAAATTTGATCAACGAACTACGAGCAGACTACGAACGCGTATAAGTGACTGGGAACCTATTCGCTTAATGAACTGAAATTTGAACAGCAAACTACGAGTAGACAGCGCACGCGTATAAGTGGCAGGGAGAGCGTGTACGAATGATTCGTTCACGTCTGTCTACGCATTGCATGGAGCTTGTAAATTTTCTTATTTCAAATAGAGAATAATATTTCTCATATGTTTGCAAAAAACAAATTCAAACGAGATCGGCTGCACCTTTTACCCTACTAGAGATGATAAAGTATCAATGAAGTACAGGGATCGAGTCTTCTCTCTCTCTCTCTCTCTCTCTCTCTCTCTCTCTCTCCCTCTCTCTCTGCTACGTTACACAATGAGAAAGGTCGTCTGGAACCTGGTCACAGTAATGCTGTTCACAGCATTTTCATTATTTTCGCAGTGCTCAGCATTTTCATTGTTTCCAGTAAGCTGTTTGCAAATGACGGTCATAGACTTTCTCTCACACTGGAAAGGATCGTCCGAGATCATTCACAACTTCCCTTTCTCCAGAAAGGGAAAAAGGATTGAACGAAGAGGGTTATTATCTACCCACTTCTCATAAAAAAAAACTGTTACCAACTGCAAACCAAAGATGGGTTTGCAACTCACTATAGAAGACAAATAAGCAGGAAGATTTTTAGAAATGTCTTTGAATTGTAAAATGCTGTTCAGTGGACTATGAACAATAAATTGTTGTAGAATGAGCAGTGATCATAAAAATGTTGTTAAACATGAATATGTTGTTTAGTGAACTGTGAACAGTAAAATGTTGTTAAAAAGTAAATTGTTTTGTCAATTTAATTGTGAAGATTAAGCTATTAGAAAATGTACATTAAAGTGTTGCTTAACAGTAAAGTAGTGTTTAATCAGCTATGAAAATGTAATTATTTCAAAATAAACTCGGAACATTAAAGTGTTTTTAAACACCTAAGTATTGCTTTATTACCTGTGAACATGTATAAGTTTCTAAATAAAATTTTTTTAAGCAATAGGATGTTGTTCAATAAATTATGAAATTTAAACTGTTACAAAATAAAACGTGAACAGTTTAAGTTTTGCTTAATTAACTATGAATATGTAATTATTTCAAAAGAAACCGTGAACATTAGGGAGTTGTTAAACAGTAAAAGTATTGCTTAGTTAACTAATGGACAAGTAACTATTCCAAAACGAACCGTGAACATTAAAGTGTTGTCAACCAGTAAATTGTCATTGTTCACTAAATTGTAAACTGTGAAATGTAGAATGAACATGTGAATAGATTCGTTTTGAAGAATTAACTGTGAACAGCGAAATGTCGTTCAATGAAATGTGAACAGTGTGTTAAAGAGAAACTCTTTTTATTGATTAATTCGCAAAAGAAAGCATTTTATCCATAATTTTAGAGCCGAGAGGACGGACAATTCCGGAGGATTAGGCTAGTTCGACATAATTGGTATTGATTTCTTTACATAGACATGAAGACAATTTTCGAAAGGGTGGGATGTAGTTAATTAAATCGATCACGGTATATTTACCATTGGTACAACGTTTTTATCGACCTCCGCAAGTATGGAAGGCAATTTCGATATTTGAGTTGGTAATTTGGCTAAATTAATGGCGACCTCTCGACTCTTTCCTTACACCTGTGGTGTTGTGCGTACGTTATAAACGAATGATTTGTAAGACACACAAAGTACCATGAATTTAGAGGAAAAGACAAGACTAGTGATTCCCATCTTTTCCACTACCAAAAACCATTTTAAAAAATATCTTTTGGCTTTTACTTGTTTCAGTCATTAGACTGCGGCCATGCTGGGGCACCGACCCGAAGAATTTTTAATAGAATGAATCGATCCCTAGTACTTATTTTTCTTCTCTTTTTTTTTTAAGCTACGTACTTATTTTATCGGATTCTATTGCCGAACCGCTAAGTTAGATGGACATAAACACACCAGCAGAGATTGTCAAGCGGTGTGAGGACAACATAAACACAAACACATACATACATACATACATACACACACACACACATACATACATACACACACACACACACATACATACATACATACATACATACATACATACATACATACATACACACACACACAAACACACACACGATGGGCTTCTTTCAAATCAACCAAATTCCTTCACAAGGTTTTGGCCGGTTCGAGACTATAGTAGAAGACACTTGCCCAAGGTGCCATGCAGTGGAACTGAACCCGGAACTATGTGGTTGGGAAGCAAACTTCTTATCACACAGCCTCGACTGCGCCTACGTAAATAAGTTTTTCCCTTGGACTCCAGAGTTTTGAAAGGTTCGTCAATTCAATAACCAGATTGTATTAACTAACGGCTAACTCGGTCTTTTCGTTTCGTTTCTCAATAAAAGATATATGTAAATGACTAATTATACATTTTGCGCTGCTGTCATTTACGATTTTAAACAGTGGTTTTTATGATTGGAGATATAATTTCGAAGTGTTCATAGTATCATGGCGAGGATCTGATCAAAGATTTTGCAATTAAAATAAATAAAAATGTAGATGAAAACTTTTTTAATATAAATAAAGTGGAAGTATACAAAAATAAACATTATTCTCCATCTTACTGTTAGTTTTGTTTCATTTTGGACAATAAGAATTTATTCTATGGTTTATTATTGTTTATATTTTGAATTACATATATATGGGGTACCAAGATCTTCCAAGTGCTTGGGGCTGTTATGGGTCTTAAACTGGCCCTGAAAATACCACAAGGCTATGCGAAAATCCATCATCCTTAGAGCTGGATAAAATAATTCTACCGGTTCTACCATATTTATGTGAATACAATGTTATGTCGAATATAAGTCGATCCCCCATTTTTCGTAGCTAAAATAATTTAGCACATCTATCCTCGTTTATCACTGGCGTTTGGTTTCCAACAAACATCGTGATAAATGAATCGGCTGTAAATGTATCATCTCCACGTACTGTAAATGGAATGGATGTTAGATTCATTGATGCCAAACTCACTGCCCATAACACTGAAGCTTCCATCGTCATATATTTTCTTGGTCATCTCTACCTTTTCCTGTTCGTTAGGATCAGGTACCTTTGCATGTTTTCAGTTCATTGATCCTATGTTGATCGGTACAACATAGGATCCGTATTAAAAAATATATGCTGCCTTGTAGCACGGTCATATTAACACAAGCGACAGTCACTACATTCTGGGTAGCTGAGCATCGTGGGTGGTCGCTGGGGCGCGATTCTGTAGTACAAGCAGAACTTTCGACTGATTGCCACTCCCGCGTTATCACAGATCAATCAGTGCTAAGCGTAACATGATTCACAAGTGAGGGTACCGTGTTATCCCGGATCAGTAATGAATGAATTAGCGATAAAAGAGGCTACATGTAATATATTTGGGAAAAAAAAATTCAGAATGCGAATTCTACGCATATTTTTCCTTGTGATTCTTTATTTTCAAACTTGAAACTTCTAATCTCACCAAATATTATGAAGAAATTATTATCTCCGTTAAGGGACAATAGTTCTTTAATCAATGGATTCCATTTACTTCACTGTATTCTATAGACAAATTACCTTCATATACTTTACTGTGCATAACACAATTCTCCAAATAACTCCAGCTATTCTTCTAGCTTTACCGTTTCTTTGCTTGTATCCTTAAATCCAACATCGTTGGAATATATCCATATTTTCAATCATGTTCTATGTATTCAGTCAATTCTTTTTCCAGTTCTGGATTAGAGAGAAAAGACCTGCTTTCTTCTCAGAGACTGTTCATTGTTTAGCATTTCCTGAAATGAGCTTTATTCTTTCCTCTTTACCTAACGTTGCTTGCTCTTAACAATCTCAAATTTCCTAGAGGCTGCAATAGTGGTTGGAGTTTTCAGCAAATTCTATAGTCATAGATCCAAGCGTTTCCCTGTAAGCAATACGCCGCTTTTACACATCCATACTTTCGTTATAAGACTATATACTAAATCTATTTTTCACAACTAGCATACGTCAGTACTATAAGTTTCACCTTTTAAATCAAATAATTACTCTTATAGAGTAGAATGTATAACCGCTCACCACCAGCGTACTAATAGAATTTACAATTGCCATCAGATGTCTTCGTTACCCACACACAATGTTTTGTAGCCGCAGGTGAAGAAGTGCATACGTTAGTCGTCAGATGTCTCGCGGCTGCTGTTTTCGCTATCTTCGTTTTTACAGTTTTGTTGTTGCGTTTATTATTTTTGTTCTTTTTGTTCTTCGAACATTCGACTGTAACAGGACTTACAATTTAACATTATTTTTTTATGTTTAATTCCTTGCATCATACACGAGCGAATACAGTAGGTCATATTATCATCATCATCATCGTCATCGTCGTCGTCGTCGTTGTCAGCATCATCATCATTATTATTCTCATTACGGTGGCGAGATGGCAGAATCGTTAGCACGCTGGACAAAATGCTTAGTGGCGTTTCGTTCGGCCTTACGTTCTGAGTTCAAATTCCGCCGAGGTCAACTTTGCCCTTCATCCTTTCGGGGTCGATAAATTAAGTACCAGTCAAGTACTGGGGTCGATGTGATCGACAAGTACCCTCCTCAAAAATTTCAGGCCTTGTGCCTTCAATAGAAAGGATTATTATTATTATTATTATTATTATTATTATTATTATTATTATTATTATCAGTATTATTATTATTAAGTTAGAGAGCCGACAGAGTCGTTACTACACCGGATGAAATACTTTGTAGCGTTTCTTCTAGTTCTTTACGTTCTGAGTTCAAATGCTGCCGAGGTCGATTTTGCTTTCACCCTTTCGAGGTAGATCAAATATAGCACTAGCCAAGCACTGGGGTCAATGTAATCTACTTGCCCCACATGTGTACCAAAGCTCTGCATGTGAACCACGGGCTTTATGACGAGTCGGAAAATGACAAAATATTTTTTTTTTTTTTAAACCCTGTTATTAACGCATTACAGTCCAGTCCCTGGGTATTACTTTGTTGTCAGGTGCTGTCCGTCCAGCGATCTTTCCTTCAAACAATTTTTAATACTTGTCATATATAGATATAACTTTTCAAAAGCTGGTGGTGTACGATAAAACCTGTAGCACTTTATTCAGCATAATGTGACACAGCAGATCAAAAATGGTTGAAAATCATTAAGATCTACGTTTTGCTAAACAACGAATGATATATTTTAACCTTTTTTTTTTTTTTTTTTTTTTTGGTATATTAAATTTTCGTATTTACTCGTGTACAATATTTGAACAAAATTGTATATCTCCTCACTGATTCTCTCGTTTTGCTTCGCTGAAGATATTTAATAAACCCGAAATATGTCTTGAGTTGTCTCCCGTGCTTGTCGGAATAATATTTATTCATTGAACCAACGTTATCTCTTCCTCGTCGCGTAAGTAGTTCTACTTGGGTGTTTTAATGTTCACTACATTAACATGCTAACATTTACTTAACTATTTTAACTATAATATTACCTATATACTCACATTTAAATAACTATATTTATACTGTCTCATAAATATATCTTGTTAATTTTGATATCTTGAATATTTATATATTTCTTTTTCAACTGGTAAAATCTTTAAAACGCTTTTCCCAGTTGACGTATCTAAACAGCTCTGCTTAAGACTTACAGTTATAGATATTCTAATATCTACAACTTATTTTAAAAGCAAGACTAGAATTTATATCATTATATATATAATTGATTGATTCATTTACTTTACTGTGGTACAAGGTAATTTTCTCTGTACATTTTTTTTACACTTGAATACTTAAAATCTGTAATAATTATTCTATTCTGCTTTTCACGATGTGTTCGTTTGTTACTTGGTTAAAAACGTAAGCTATGGAACAACATTGATGACAAAATCGAAATTTTAAACATACATAATTAGACAAATAGAAGTCCTATGCTTCAAACAATCTAAATTATGGAACGAAATTTATGACATAATCGAAATTTTAAATATATTATGAAACAAGTTCGAATGTTATGCTTTTTCGGTGAGTTAACGATGGAACGAAATCGAAAATAATCGAATTTTTTAACATAATGAAACAAATTGGAGGGTTATGATCAAACAACCTAGCTATGGAACGAAATTTATGACATAATCGAAAACTTTGATATGATGAAACGATGTGATGAAATCTATAAATTTATATACATCAAAATAGAAATAAGAACCTTTTTAAAACAGAATTTCAGTGGGTCCTGCAAGTATACTTATCATTTAAAATTTTTCCAAGCACCAGTGTTTACATGTTCGGTCGATTTGTTCGAAATAGCAGCTAAACCTCCCTCAAATCACCATCTATCATTCTTAAAAAAGAAACGACGTTGTATAGTGTGGTCAAACCGCGGCACAAGTCCTTATGAGGGATCCTCTCAAGATAACTTATGCAGCAATCTCTGTTGTAACACAATCTCCTCATTAAGTTGGTAATCAAGATTATAATACACACCCACACACATACACACACACACACACACACACACACACACACACATACATGCATGCATAAATACATACATACATG
>NC_068995.1:13233215-13235454 GCF_001194135.2 Octopus bimaculoides
TCATTTTACGATACAGTTCAGATATTAGGAAACATAGCTAACGCTGATCAGAGCGCAGCATTAATTAATTATCTTAGAAGTCTACCAGCCGACAACCAGAAGCCATTCAACGTAAATTATTTAAGAAACGATGCAACAAAGCTAAGTTGGAAAGTAATTCTTCTCGAAGAAGATCGATGCAAACTGGAATTGAATTAGCAAAGAAGGTTGGGTCTGGAGAGTTGAAGACAGCAAAACCAATTTAAGAATTAGAGGTAATAGATATTGGAAGAGCGTTAATATCCCAAGTATTTGTGTTTTTAGTTGCTGTTGTTGTTGTTGTTTTGGGGTTTCAGGTTAGCGAAGATATTCTTCTTTTATTATAATTCCATTAACATCTAAAATAGAGGAACATGCTAGATTTTAACGCACATGCTCTGTTTGCTATCAATTTTATCTCAGTCATTTAGTTACGTAAACAAACTACTGACCAAAGAGGCATTTCTAGCTCTGGCCAAACCTGTATTTTTTCTGAGACGTAGTGTTATTTCTTTACTACCCGCAAGGGGCTACATACAGAGGGGACAAACAAGGACAGACAAACGGATTAAGTCGATAATACCGACCCCAGTGCGTAACTGGTACTTATTTAATCGACCCCGAAAGGATGAAAGGCAAAGTCGACCTCGGTGGAATTTGAACTCAGAACGTAGCGGCAGACGAAATAACGCTAAGCATTTCGCCCGGCGTGCTAACGTTTCTGCCAGTTCGCTGCCTGAGGCGTAGTGTATCTAGGACTGCATAAGCCAATCCGTGTTTCTTTCATATTTTCAGGAATGTCGACCTTGTTTGACCATATTATATAGCGTCATCATTTTTAAAGACGATACGTGTGATTTGAGGGAGGTTTGGTTGTTATTTCAAGCAAGTCGAGCGACAGGACAGTGCGATTTGAGAGAGATATCTTTAGTAGCTATTTCTAGATCTAATAACTTCATAGAAACTTTGTTGTTGGTTTTTAAACATGGCGGAGAGCGAGCGGAAACCTGGGTTAGACGTCGTAGAGACTAAGCAGAAAGTAATCGGACAGATTGTGACAGACGATTCGCGTCTGTCAACGATATAATTACCAGCAAGGATTTGGGGGAGTTTGTTTTCCTAAACCCAAGTCGACAAAATTTTGACAAGCGCATCGCTTTTAAGCATAGCACGATGTCTTTCAACGTACTTCCGGTGATGATTCGGAATACTTAGTTCGTGGGTCACCTTTACACTTGTCTTATGTTACACCTTTGAATTCCCTCGGAATACATCGATTCCATACCTTTGACTCACCCCTAGGCACTAAAGTCTGGCAACGGGCTTGCACGTGGAGAAAGTAAATAAATGTTTACACGGAGATGTCTCCACGGAGAAAAGGAAAAGGCTTTTTTCTTATTATTTTTACATTTGACTTCGTGTATTTTTAGACTCATCTATGCCAGGTCAGTTTCAAATCAAGACCAATTCCATTATCGGAGTTGATGGAACTCTGTTTATGGTAACCATTAAGAAAGTAAGCAAATACTTTTTTTCTTTATGTCTTCACGGAAATGTCACTATACAGAAGAGACAAAAACATTTGTCTACATTTGCTTACGACTATGTGAAATATTTCTATGTCAAGTCAGGTCAAATTAGGACCAGTCCCATTATAAGGACTGACTGAAATGTGTTACCGGTGACCATGCAATCCAGTATTAATCATCCATAGTCGAATGATTGATGACTAAACCGGCTTCCTACTCACCTTACTCATTGAGGAGGGTGTTTGGGCAATAAGCATGATAAAAAGATTAAAAAAGCAAAACTTATCAAGGATGGAACCTGTGGAAATTCCACGTTTTATAAAAGTGTGCGGAGAGGGTGAAAGGCAGATGAATTTCTTGGGGGACCAATTGGTACCCTTAAAGGAAATGCTGGTTACTACTCGAATTACTAAACCTTATTAAATAGCAGAAGGTGAAGATCTTCCGAGTGTCTGAACGACAGAAATATCCAGGGAAAAACTCGATTAAGCATCACAATAATGGCAAAAATTTGTATTGTTTATCATTGGGGGTGTTCACCCTGCAAAGTTCTAACTGGGTTTGGAGTTATTGGCACAGCAAAGAGAAGGGTCATACATATGTCTATTTACCAAAACTGCAGAGAAGGCTTTTATAAGGATGGCTTTGGATAAAGAGAGCAGATGTGTGTGTGTGTGTGTGTGTGTGTGTGT
>NC_068995.1:13235615-13242492 GCF_001194135.2 Octopus bimaculoides
GCGTGCGTGCGTGCGTGCGTGCGTGCGTGCGTGTGTGTGTGTGTGTGCGTGTGTGTGTGTGATTTGCTGCTACGAGGATGCAAACTGAGATTTGATCAGCCCCACCGGCATAGGATCGTATCCAGTCAACTGGGTGACCGGATATGATCTTGAGCGAGCCGAACCCCTTAAAACCCCTGGAACATTCCTGAGGATACATCCCAGAGCATCTGTGTGATGTATCTTGAAGCAAGATATACCATATAGCTTCTATATTTAAGATTTTAAGATTTCCAATAAGCGGTTGCATTCCGTAGTTATTTAATCCGTCATTTTGTTTTTTTTTTACTGGTTCCTGTCAGAGAACAATGGCCATGCTGGGATGCCACCTTTAAGGGGGTTATTTTAAGTTAATCCTATTTAACCCGGTTGCACCACTAACCGTACTTATTTTCATTATTGGTACTTGTTTTATCGATCGTCGTTTGTCAAACTGTTATATTTCAGAATATAAAGGAGAGACAATGCGTTACCAATACCAACACCGGTTTTGTAGACAGGTATGAACATAAACACAGACGCTCACACACGCATAAAGATATTTTAGGGACTCTGTGTGTGTGTGTGTGTGTGTGAAATATTGCTCGCATGTTGGGAAGGATAGATATTGTTGTCGAGTTGCTGCTTTCGCAAATAACAAAATCAGCGACACGAAACCGCGCTCAGTTCGATTCTGAACTGAAGCTGTCCATCGTGGGGCCCCGATTTCACATCGAGATCAAATACGAGGTACGTACACAGAATACGAACCCGTATGGTTTTTTTTTTATTCATTCATAACCGACTCCGTATTTTTGTTGACACAACTGCTAATGAATAATATTGTTAAAATAGATCGTAATTTAATACCAGTTTTGTTAAGTCTAGGTCAACTCGAATAGAAAAGCAAAACAAGATAATAAATAAAAGCGAAGGTCTATATTGTAAGCGTGTTGAACACAGTCAGTTTCCCTTTAACAATGTGGAGTTGTTGCAGCTACGCGATTTTATATAATATCGTTGAAAATAATTCTTAGTAGTCAGACACTAAACTAATCTCACGCTGTTGCTGTTACTGCTGCTGCTGCTGCTGCTGCTGCTGCTGAGGTTGTTGCTGCTACCGCTGCTGTTGCTGTTGGGTGTTGCTGCTATCTGGAGGCTTTCACGCTCAGTCTATATTAAAACCTTCAGCTCTGAGTGGTGTTGTTTTTTTTTTAACTCGCCTTATTTATAATCAGCTTTATTTTATAATCAAAGGTAATCCACCTGTGACCATCCCGACTATTTTTCTATACGATACCTAGAACCATCAACTGGGTTCTTTCCTTATTTTAGACGCTAAGGAGTGATTTAGGGGAGATTTGGTTGCTATTTCTAGCAGACCCAGCAGACACTTTTTACTACCGTTGGTTTTCAAACCCTCGGAATAAGCTTCTAGAAAGCAGCTCTATATAATTAAAGGCACTCTAACCGCATCCCTTTATGTGGAATACAGGGCTACAATATCTAATGAATCTTTTCCTTAAGATGCTAAGGTGTGAGTTGATAAATATTTGGCTGCTATTTCTAGCAGGTTGAAGCAGCACTTCGAAATTGTTGTTCAACCCCAGGAAAACCCTGATCAAACAAACCTATAAAAAGAGACGTTAAATAACCGTGATCATCCAGTGTTGTTTTTGTTTGTTTCTTTCTTTTGTTTTTTTGGGGGTTTTTTGGGATTTTTTTCGAAGGATCCCCTTCCCCTATAAGAGGTGGATTGGCACTGAAGGTAGTGCGCTGAACGCTATACTGCGCTATACCATTTCGTAGCTTTACAATCGGAGTTCAGATCTCACTAAGGTCGACTTTACTTTTCCATTCTTTCAGGGACCGATGAAATAAATATCAGTCAAGTACTGAGCTGGTTAAATCAAATACACCGCAAATTTCGTGGCCATGTGCCCTGTGTTAGTAAGTAATTATTTTTAGGCAGTAGACGGCAAAATCAGTAAGACGAACCAACAAAATAAGCCATGCGATATTTAGTTACGTTCTTTTACGTTCTGAGTTCAATTCCCGCCAAGGTTGACTTTGCCTTTCATACTTCCGGTGTCGGCAAAATTAAGTATCAGTGTAGCTTTGGTGTTGATGTAATTGAATGATTCATCCAGCTCTCCCTACCGCAAATTCCTTGCTTTGTGCTTATCTAAGAGAACATTAAATTTGTTTAAATAATATATATCTCGTATAATAATACTATAGTGATTATTGAATGCAGAAAACTGGTAGAATTGTTGGTGCGCCGGACAAAATTCTTAGTAGCAATTATTCCGCTTTTATTTTCTAAGTTCAAAATCCGCTAAGGTCGACGTCCCTTTTTTCATCCTTTCAGGGTCGAAAAATTCACTAAAGACCAGTTGAGCACAGAAATCGGATACAATCTGTTTCCCCACCCCCTCAAAATTGCCGACCTTGTGCCAAAAAATTAGGAAGGTTATATCTTTATTGCAAATAACTATTTTTTTTTTTTTAATCGTCAACTGTTTTACAAACCCAGGAAAAGAGTCTCTATGTGGTTGCTCTACCTGCTAAAAATAGCACCCAAATCCCTTCCCTTCAGACATACTTTACTGTGAGTAATAAACAAAAAAAAGAAACTAAATAATGTAATCCTAGTCAAACTAGGTCTGAAGGGGGGGGAGGCTGTATGGCCACTATTGGAATGACTTGGATAATAAGTAGGTCTTTTAATCGGGGTTTTGAGTTAACAGAATCGCTAAAGCGTGCAAGTATTATTTAGATACGGCCTTTTACGTTCTGAGTTCAAGACCAGCCGATATCATCTTTAACCTTGTAATTAATTCTCGAATTCTAAGATTTATATAGAATTAATAACCAATAGAGTAATTTAGATATTTAATTATAACAGAATAATTAAAGAACAGAAGATTTTGAATTAAACAACAACATCGTTGTGGCGGATTTACGATTCGAAATAATGTCGGTGTTGCATCAAAACAAATGAGAAGAGAGGCTAAAAATATACAGAATAAACTGTTGATAGATGGCCATCTAAGCTTACTGCCTGAATCCCTTGCGAAATAAAAGAGGGTTGATAGCAGAACGAGGGTGCGTCACCATTAAGGAGGGTAAGCGACGAGAAGAGGGGAAAAAATGAAAATGAAGGCGGGGCGTAGTATGACGTCAGTTATGTCCCGAAAACTTAAGCTATCTGATTGGTCAGAAGCCTTGATGTTACAGAGCGAAAATCGACAACCTAAGGCGGATATGACACGCCCTGTTTCTTCAAGCTGTTTGTTTTTTATTTTATGGTTTATATTTGCGCGATGGCGCCCTTCTTCTTATGTATTTTCATGCAAGACATCGTAATTGAAATATGTCGATGCTGCTGGAGTAATTTAATATAAATATATTAATTTAAATTTGCATGAATTTAAAGAGATGTGTAACGGCGAATTGCGATACTACGTTAATAAACACGCTACTCTCGGTAACTTCCGTAAGCCGTAATCTACGGGTTTTGCCGATATTTAACGAAGCTTAAAAAGTCTCGATATTTAAAAAATTTTTTCTTGTGATGTCGATTGTTTTATAAGAAATATTATAAATTTTCATTGCTTTTGCAATTTCACTCTTAAAATCCATTAAAATAACCTAATAACTCACCATTGTAAATAATTATTTAAGTAATCTTTAACTTTAGAATGTAGAAACATGAATCCTTAAATACCAAACGATAGACCTTAAATATTATAAATCCTTAAAAATTTCACGTAAAAAAAGGAAAAAGAAGGGAAAAATCGAAACGTTTTCAATTGAGGTTATTAAAAACGAAAATTTTCTTAGGGATTCAGATGAATTTATCTTTTCAATCAATAATCGTTCATTTATTTACGAAAACCTTTAAACCTTACAAAACCTTAAATCTCGCGTACAAAGCCAAATGTTTTTCAGCAAGATAGTACAGGTTGTTAAAATTGGAAAAAATTAATTATTAAATTAATGTTTCAACTATTATAAATTTAATAAGTAGAATCAAAACAAAACATTTTTTTAGTCAATCAGGTTTGGAAGGAAAATAAAACAGAATAAAATTAAATAAAATAACCTTGTGATATCTTCATATATTATTTCGTATGCAAAATTTAGAGGTTTACTCAACGTATAGTTTTGCTAAAGGTTTTCTTACGGAAAACACTTTTCATTCAAATATTTTGGGTAGGTAAAAAGTCTTTATAGAAATAAAACGTTTTTATCTCTCTCTCTCTCTCTCTCTCTCTCTCTCTCTCTCTCTCTCTCTCTCTCTCTCTCTCTCTTTCTCACTTACCCTTTCTCTCTTTCTTTGTCTCTTTGTCTATCTCTCTTTCTCTCTTTCTATCTCTGCCTATCCATCTATTTATCTATCTATCTATCTATCTATTTGTCAACCTATCTCTGTCTATCATTTTCTCTCCCTCTCTTTATCTATGTATCTACCTATCTCTTTCTCTCTCTATCTGGCTGTTTCTCTACATACATACATACACACATACATACATACATACATACATACATACTCGTTCGCTTTGACGGTGGAAACTTAATGATTAGTAAATATGTCTGTTGTGTTACGTATAAAATTAATGACGTTACAGCTTTTATTTCATCAATATTGATAATTATGTAGGTTCATTAACAACAGCATAGTTATTGGCACCAATTAAATAAGTGAATTAGTCGTATATAAATACGTATAGTAATCTGATCAATGCATGTTTGCATCGACAAATCTATGTATTAATGTGTGGCTTTAAGTATTAGTGTGAATGAAAGCGAGCGTGCGTATAGTGTGTATGTGTTCATGTGTGTGTGTGTGTGTGTGTGCGTGTTGTATACATGCGCGCTTTGTGTGAGTACGTGTATGGTGTGTGTGTGTGTGTGTGTGTGTTTTGTATGTGCGTCTTTGTGGTCGTGTGTGTGCAATGATGCGAAGAATTTTACATTCATTCATATACTCTCACACGCACACGCACATACGCACACACACATACGCACACACACATACGCACACACATACGCACACACATACGCACACACACTTACGCGCACACACATACGCACACACACACATACGCACACACACATACGCACACACACATACGCACACACACATACGCACACACACATACGCACACGCGCGCACACTTACAGATAAGTAGAGAGAGAGAGAGAGAGAGAGAGAGAGAGAGAGAGAGAGAAATTGGGTTTGAGTTTGCATGTGAGGTAGAGGGAGAGAGAAATAGGAAACAAACAATAATGGGAAGGGACGAAAGAGAGAAAAAGAGAGAGTGTGAGTGATTGAATGAGTGAGTGAATGAATGAGTGAGTGAATGAGTGAGTGAGTGAGTGTACTGTCTGTGTGTTCCTGTCTGTGTGTGCGAGTGGCAAGACTGCGCGAGTTAATATGCAAACGTTAATGTATTATCACAGAAGCTTGTATGATACGTTCTGAAGTAAATCTTCGTGTGTTCTCGCTACTGGAAAGACGATATCAAGTGTTTTATGACCATCCAATATCCTTAATATGTTTGGAATTCGTATTACTATAATAACAAACACATTATCGTTCTGACACGATGTGAGAAAGTGGAATACAAGACGCATAATGTGTTGCTTTCTCTATAACATATCTCAACCACACCATAAGCTGAAATATTTTCCCTCAACAACTACAATTTGACTCTTTCCTTCCTACGCGTTTTAATCGTTACGAAGGAGACTCTATATACATTGGCGTTCGACCTGTTTTATGTAGCAGCCAAATATCCCTCAAATTATACCTTATTGTCTCGAAAAAGTAGAGAGAGAGAGAGAGGAAAGGTGAGAAATAGATTTTGAAATTGTAGTTCCCACGTAAGCAAAAGACGCGCTGGTTGTGGCTGGAGCGTCTTTGACCAAGTGGTCTGTCTATTGAATCAGAGCTGACGTGGAGTTTAGCTAAGTAACAAAAAAAAAAAAACTACGAGGAAATCTCTACGTGGTATTTCGACCTGGCAGACATAGCAGACAAGTCTCCCTCAAATCGCCATCTAGCGTGCTAGAGAAAATAAAAGGGGGGAACGGGACACATTGAACACTGTTGTCCCTGATGTATAAAAAGATAAAGCGGGATGGTCATAGTTGGAATGTTTGTTTTATCAGAACTGATCCGGGGAGAAAAACGGCAACAGCAACAGCTATCTCTACAAGGATAGACCTTAAGTTTTAAGCTTCAAAACCTAAAGAGATCTCTAGATCTCTAGCCTGTGCTTAAAGTACATCTTTAATCGAGAACGCTTATATTTCCGATAAATTTCAACGTTGTACATGTTTGCCAAGGAATTTAATCTAAGATAGTGTGTTAAAACCGAATCAATTACATCGGAGTGGCGTCGTCATAATGATTTTAAAACATACACACACACACACGCATACACAAATACACACATGCACACACACACGCACACATATATACTGTTATTTCTGTTACTCATCAACTGGTTTCAGTCATTACATCGTGGCAATGCTGCAGCATTTGCGTTCAAGGTTTCAAGTCGATCTTATCGACCTCACAATAAATTTCCAGTCTGGTACTTATTTTAACGACGTCCGCTTGTCGAATTGCTATTCCGCTGTTCCAATATTCTGCTATTCTCTTTGTTTTCATTTTGTAATAAACATCTTATTAAGTATCAGTCTTCCATAGCACATCTTGCAATACGAAGCTGGTCGATGACATTCACACAAGATAAAACAGTGAATGATAACGGAGTGTGTGTGTACGTGAATGTGCGTGCGTGCGTGTGCGTATGTGCGTGTGTGTGTGTGTGTGTGTTTGTGT
>NC_068995.1:13243375-13244896 GCF_001194135.2 Octopus bimaculoides
ATATATATATATATATATACATTCATGTTACATCGCTATTCAGTTTTATTTCAAAATTTATTGCCATTAGAGGAAGAGTCGCTTTCTAACCGAGATCCAAGGTTCCTTCATTGAAATTTCAACAACCTCAACAGATTATTTGTACATGTCTGTGTGTATGCAAGCAATATCTGGAATCAGTGCATGTGCAGATTTGTAAGTTTTGCTTTATGTATGTACTCTCGTGCATATTAGTTGCAAGTCTAGACATGCGCATCTATACTTCAATACTAAACTTACGGAAAGTCTTATAAATTTTGACAATCCCATTGATGGTGTTACATATCCCAGAGCCCCAATAATTACAAGTACAAACCTGAACAAGTGATCCAGGCAGAGTAGATATAAATCTCTCAGTTGCTCAGCGTAGGTGTTTTGTCTTTCGCCGATATTTAGCTTCATATTGACAACCTCTGGGTAACAGATTTCAACTACTATACATAGTTTCTCTTCTCAGTTCTAAATCACTATATCTGGTCTGTTATGTTTACGTTTTATTGAGGTTTTCATTGGGACGTTCCACAGTACTCTACGATGCTGTGGATTCTAATTTCTTCGTCTTCAGGATTATCCCTCCGACAGATCTTATGCTTTGGTTACAATATCATGTCTCAATGGCAGATAATAACGCGATGACATTTTGGGACAACTGGTTATGATGTGGGTGATATCTTCCTGCGTTCTGTCCCGTTTGTGCATCAAGTAGTATTTGGTTGCTATTTTCTGTTCCTGGATTGCAAACGCATACACTTAAAAGTGAAAGTTAGCATATATGTATGTATGTATGAATGCATATTTTTATTTATGTAATGTATGTTAACATTAATGTAAAATCGTTTTTATTATAACTCGACTAACAAACAAGCATTAATACATACATACACACACACACACACACACATCATTGATGAGAGCGTCTTTTATGTCCCTGGGAAGGAAAGACATGATTGTCACAACTACCCATTTCTTTCTGTTCCTTAAAACACAATGTGTAGTTCCAACTAAACAAAAAGAACTAGATGTGGCCATAGCCAGTTCACCTTTGATCGTGGGTCTTCTCGATCTGAGCTGACATGGGGCAAGCATCAACATCAACAACGATGAAACTTGATAGCTGTGTTTGTCCCTCCAACATCGCTTGACAACTGATGCTGATGTGTTTACGTCCCCGTAACTTAGCGGTTCGGCAAAAGAGAACGATAGAATGAATAAGTACTAGGCTTACAAAGAATAAGTCCTGGGTTCGATTTGCTCGATTAAAGGCGGTGCTCCAGTATGGCCAGTCAAATGACTGAAACAAGTAAAAGAGTAACCATGACCATCTCTTCCTTATTCGGGCATTGCGCATCCGGGAGTACATTATCTAATATGTGTTTCTCTTTTTCAAAAGTTTATGATATAATCTATAATTTAAGGGAAACTTGGTTGCTATTTCTTGCAAAATAGGCGTCCTCGTAATGGTTCCCTCGTTGGCTCTTCGTT
>NC_068995.1:13247754-13249314 GCF_001194135.2 Octopus bimaculoides
GGTTAAGAAAGATCGCTTTGCAATTAGGTGGTTTCAAGTTCAGTTCCATAGCAAGGCACCTTGGACAAATATCTTCTATTATAGTTCAGAGCCGGTGAAGATCTTATGAGTGAATTTGACAGGGCGAAATGAGGTGGAAGCCCGTCTATGTATGTATGTATGTATGTATGTATGTATGCATGCATGTATGTATGTATGTGTGTATGTATGTATGTATGTGTGTGTGTGTGTATGTATTTATTCTTTTACTTGTTTCAGTCATTTGACTGCGGCCATGCTGGAGCACCGCCTTCAGTCGAACAAATCGACCCCAGGACTTATTCTTTGTAAGCCTAGTACTTATTCTATCGATCTGTATTTTGCCGAACCGCTAAGTTACGGGGACGTAAACACACCAACATCTGTTATCAAGCGATGGTGGGGGGACAAATGCAGACACACAAACATACACACGCGCGCGCACACAGACGCACACACACACACATACATAGGACGGGCTTCTTTCAGTTTTCGTCTACCAAATCCACTCACAAGGCTTTGGTCGGCCCGAGGCTATAGTAGAAGACAGTTGCCCAAGGTTCCACGCAGTCGGACTAAACCCGGAACCATGTGGTTGGTAAGCAAGCTACTTACCGTGTGGTAAGTCACTCCTGCGCCTATATATATATGTGTGTATGTGTCTGTAAGTCTGTGTATATGTGCATTTTTGTGTTTGTATTTGTCCTCATATACATACGACTGGACAAACGGTGCAGGCTTGTGTACGTCTTTTTAACTTAACAGTTCAGCAAAAGACAACGCTATTTTATGTTCCACTCTTAAAAACATAAGTATTAGAGTCGATTCGTTTAGCTAAGCCCTTCAAAGCGGTGCCCCAGCATGGCCATAGTCCAATTAATGAAACAAGTAAAAGATAAAAAATAAAACCATTTTGTTGAGTGGGTGTACTGCACCATCAGTGCAGGACATCGTGCCGTAATTGAATCCTGCGAACTGTAAGTCGGTCTCTTCGTAAAAATATTTTCACCGTTCTATTTTTGTTTATTTTTAAGGTTTCCTTTACTTTCTTTCTTGCAATTGTTTCTGTCGTTGAACTACGGCCATGCTGGGGCGTCGCTTTGAAGAGTTTAACCGAACAAATCGACTCTAATACTTACTTTTTAAGAGTGGTACTTAAAATGGCGTTTGAGCGATCAAATAGCCGTAGTATTTCTGTTTTAAGTGTTTATTCTAGCGGCATTTTTCTTTCTTTTCTTTCCTTTTGTTTTTTTGGGGGGAGAGGGGGGGGGGCTAAATTGCTCAGTTATGGAGGCGTAAGCAAATCAACACCGGTTGTCAAGCTGTGGGAATGGTAGCAACACAAAAACAAACACACACACACACACACACACACATGCACGCATACAGATATACATACTCGCATACAAACATATACATATACATTCATACATATATACATATAGATGCATACGTTTATATATACACATATGCATATACATTCATACATATATATATATATATATATATATATATATATATATATATATATATATATATATA
>NC_068995.1:13250338-13252206 GCF_001194135.2 Octopus bimaculoides
TTTATGCATGTATGTAGATATGTATGTGTATGTTTATCTACGACGGGCTACCACACAGTTTCTGTCTACCAAATTCACTCACAGAGCATCGGTCGACTTGGAGCTTTAGTAGAAGACACTTAAGACACTCTTCGGCAGTACCGTTCCGTGGAACCGAAACCAAAATCACGTGGTAGCAAAACGATCTTCTTAACGACAGCCATGCCAGTGAATTGGGTTGTTTTTTTTTCTTTTTTTTAGGGTATGTTTTGATGACGATAAACAGATGGCTGTACGAACGACAATGGTGAAAGACGATGGCTTTTCTTTGTGTTTTTTTTTTCTTCATTGCTGGCGAATACAAAAGATCCAATATGAATGCCGGACAAGCAGTGACGGCGTCAGCATTTCATGTCTCTCTTTTACCGGAATTGCACTCAGTTCGTGTCAAGACACTTAAGTCTTTTGTAGCATACTTGAAGCTAGAAATGAGAACAATGAAAACGGCGGCAACGCTATAAAACTATTGTTTTTAGCCTTATTTAACTAGTTATATGCCAAATGGAATTCAAGCTATGGCAGTCGTGTCTCTGTTTATCACCGGGCTACGGTTACCCGTTGTGTTCATTTCAGGACTGTGTATGGTAGTCTCTCGGGCCCGAGAAAGGCGATTCTGCAACCTGCACAGACGATTTGTCGATGGCAGGAGTCATCAAACGTTCTTCCCAACGAGCCAGATAACTGAGAGAATGACGAGCCCTCATCAATTTCTTCAAATATCATTTGAAGAGAAAGGTGAGGGGAAAAAAGGATGTGCTGTCTTCTCGTTGAATGGATCTACTCTGAATATGCTTTTCTAAGCAGGAAGAAAGAAACAGGAAGAGGGCACTTTCCCACGCCTTGGAGACGGCAGAATAATCCGGGATTATTATTTTTATAACGTGCTTTCACTGCACTACCGAGCACAGCCCTGTGTGCCTTGGGTATGTGCTGTGGTTTGCTGTGATGCTCTTATGGTTACTGTATTGAAAGTGTTTTACGTAGGATGTTTGCGGTGCCTAGTAGTGCTATTTTCTCTATATTATATATACTTGTAAGTCCTGGTGTTTTTTGTCATGTATTTGTCTGAATATTTTTTTATCATACCTAATGCGCCCACAATGATAGTATATTATTATTATTATTATTATTATTATTATTATTATTATTATTATTATTATTATTATTAAAATACCGTGGGTGTTCCGGATCCAGGCTGTTATCTCACCAGCACTTCATGAAAATATTTGGCTAATGGAGTGTAGAATAGGAGTACCAATAGGACACCTCGTTAATCAACCAATTAATGATTCGTTAATTATTAATTAAGCATGATGTAAATCCAAGGATTGTATATAAACTAATTGACATGCATTTATCACAGAGTAAATTATAATAATAATAATAATAATAATAATAATAACAAGAGCACTCAGAGAGCGCAAACCTCCGCCAAGGAAACACAAACGTCGTCTCAACGAATTAGCCAGAGATGATTTTTAAAATGAGAATATCTGAAAAACAGGAAAAAATAATCCAGAATCCTTGTCCGATACCGGATCGATCCCAAAATCTAATTAGTTCGTGCCAGTCACGAGACCAAAGTTTCATCCGAATCCATCCAGTGGTTCTTGAGATATCTTGTCCACGGACAAACAAACAAACGCGACTGAAAACAATACCTCCACTTTCGCTTAGGCGGGGGTAATAAATGAATAAGAGGTGAAGACCATTTTCACTAAGCGTCTGGAGAAGATGTTTTCCTGGCCTGCGGTTAAAAATGGTAGTAACGTCGTTCCGTACAGAACAGCCATGTTGAAGTGGCAACAAACATTACTTGCACCTCTTAT
>NC_068995.1:13253922-13255252 GCF_001194135.2 Octopus bimaculoides
TATATATATATATATATATATATTAGATTCTTCCCCACCAGGTCACAGAGAGGAAGACCACCCATCTTCACTTCGATAGTGAAGAAAAGCACCGCAGAGCGCTGGAGTGGCTGGACCAAACCCACCCTGGACCCTGAGAACAACAATCAGGTGAAAAGAATGATTGCACATGCAATGGGGGCTAGCATAAGAACCACATTGAAGAACCACATAGGTTTGATAGAAAACTATGCATGCAGGTTCAAGGTACAGCCATTGGTGTCGGTAGGGCTGGAGATGTGACAGGCCTCTTCAAGACCTGGTGGGACAGAAAACTTAAACAATCCTTAGCTGAACAATCCACAACTGTTTTGCTTTATTGTATTATGTAGATGACATTAATATTCTAGTTAGGACAAACTCTAGTAACTGTAATGTAGAAACTGAGAGGAGTATAATGGAGGGCATCCAGCACCGAGCTAACTCCATCCACCAGAGTATCAAGGTAACTATAGATTAGCCCACTAGGTACCCTAACAATAGACTCCCTGTTCTTGATACTGAACTTTGGTTAGAGACTGTTAACAACAGAGTGTAGCTCCTTCACTCCTATTACATGAAACCCATGGCTTCTAAATATGATGCTTATAAGAACTTAGCTTTGTCATACATCATGAAAATCAACATACTGATAGTGGATTTAGGATAATGAATAACGTTCTCCGCTATGTGAGCCCTATGAAGCAAAGAAACATTTACAGAACTTCATGCACTGCATGCAGTTCTCTGGATACGACCAGAAAGATAGGATTCGACTATACTGGGGAGCTAGAAGGAAGTTAGATAGCATTATATGTAGTGAAACAAGTGGAGCCTGACCCAGATACAGAGGTAAAGAGCGGAATAGGATACAGATAGTCTGTGACAAAGCAAACAGGGTGAACACATGGTACAAGGCCGACGAATATTACGGAGTGATGTTTGTAGAGGCTACAGCCCATGGAGAACTAGCCCGAATATTTAGGAAAGCTCTGAAGGAGACAAAACTCAACACTAAAATCGTTGAAAAGCCAGGGAGCTCCATTGGATAACAGTTATGTAGGATTAGTCCTATGAGAATACCACATGCAACCGATAAGAACTGCATAGCATGTAGGATTAACCCTGGCATTAACTGTAGAACTAGAAATGTAATCTACAGCATAAGGTGCATAGAGGTTGCTTGTAAAGACAAGAACATGACATACATTAGTGAGATATCTGGAAGCATTGCAGAGAGATTAAATAAACATTTGAGACAATATGACAACAAAAAACAGTCCTCCATACTCTACCAACATGCCAAATACCA
>NC_068995.1:13256335-13256775 GCF_001194135.2 Octopus bimaculoides
TATATATATATATATATATATATATATTATATACGAGTACAACCATATGCTCATCTGTGTGTATATAAATAAGAATATTTCAATGTATGTTTATATAGAAGCGTACATAAGAATAGTTGCATATAACTGTTGACAACATGTGTGTGTATCAATTCGAGTGTATGTGTATGAAAATATGTTTCTACGTATTTGTGTATAACTGTACAGCTATGCGTTTGTGTATAAATGTGTGTATAAAAATGCTACAAAGGATGTGTGTATGTATGTGTGTCTCTCTTTCCGTATGCACGATGTGCGTTGAAAAAGCTCAATGTATGTATAGTCAGGTCTATGTGTATATGGCGCGCGTACGCTGTGTGTAAATCTCAGTGTTTAGTCAATGGGGTAATATGAGTATGTATGTGTATTTATATGTGTAGATTTGTGTTTATGTGTAGATT
>NC_068995.1:13256785-13257336 GCF_001194135.2 Octopus bimaculoides
GTGTGTGTGTGTGTGTGTGTGTGTGTGTGTGTGTGTGTGTGTGTGTGTGTGCGTCCATGAATTTCAATGTCAGCGCTTTAATTATTAACGTATCTGTGTGTATGCACGCACGCATGAGTACGTGTATGTGCATGTATGAGTATGTATGTGTGTGTGTGTTTGTGAGGGAAGTTGAGAAAAAATGCGCTTTCGCTGAGTATAACTGTTCACTCCAGACGTGTGCGATAGCCACAGATATTGGTAAGGGGAAAGAGAAACAAACAAGAGAGAGAGAAAGAGAGAGAGGCAGACAAAAATAGACAGACAGATAGAAACAGACAGACAAACAGACAAGAAGGAGTTAGAGCTGTATAAAGTGAGATACAGAGAATAATTGCGATGTAAGGATACACGTGGTTAGGATGAGTGATAGATAATAACCTAATATGGTTTATAAGATAGATAGATAGATAGATAGATAGATAGATAGATAGATAGATAGATAGATAGATAGATAGATAGATAGATAGATAGATAGATAACTGTTACTCAGAGTCGGACAGTTTTGTCTT
>NC_068995.1:13258296-13261392 GCF_001194135.2 Octopus bimaculoides
CACATGGTTCCGGGTTCAGTCCCACTGCGTGGCACCTTCGGCAAGTGTCTTCTACTATAGCCTCGTGCCGACCAAAGCATTGCGAGTGGATTTGGTAGACGAAAACTGAAAGAAGCCCGTCGTATATATGTATATGTATATATATGTGTGTGTCTGTGTGTCTGTGTTTGCAACCCCTCCCCCACAACATCGCTTGACAACCGATGCTGGTGTGTTTACGTCCCCGTAACTTAGCGGTTCGGCAAAAGAGACCGATAGAATAAGGACTAGGCTTACAAAGAATAAGTCCTGGGGTCGATTTGCTCGACTAAAGGCGATGCTCCAGCATGGCCGCAGTCAAATGACTGAAACAAGTAAAAGAGTAAAAGAGTAAAAGAGAGTTATTTCTTCCGACTTTTCGTTCTGAGTTCAAATGCCGCCGAGATCGATCTTTGCCTTTCATCCTTCCCATAAAACAAGTACCAGTTGAGCACTGGTGTCGATGTAATTAACTAGCTCCTCATCCCACCCTCTACAAAAAAAAAAAAGGAAAAAGGAGAAAAACTCGGGCTTTGAGCTGACAGAAGAAAGAATTTGCAAATATCCCAGGCAAGAAACAGAAGTCGCTTAATTCAGAGATTAAAATTACTATAATGAACCAGCATGAAGGATAAAAAAGAAATAAAGGCGATTGCACATGACTTGTAAACTGTCTCAATCGACAATCTCCACTATTATTAAGGAGAAGTAAAGGAGTTTAAATGTATTAAACGGTTCTGCCGTCACGAAGTCGCCGATAACAACGAAGAAATGACAAGGACCTGTCTAGATAATAGAGAAATTGTTGCTGCTCTGGAACAAAACCAGATACAAATGCGTGTATCCATGAGCCTACTCGCAGTGTTTCCGAAGATGAAAGAGAGAAAATAGGTGGGCAGACGATGCAACAATGGTATTTTCTCATCAGTTGCATTACACTCCATTGCATTGCGCAGTCCAACACCTTGTTGGGTTGAAATGAAACAGAAAGAAATTAAGTTGTGATGGTTATGCCTTTCTGAAGCACAATAATGGAGTAACGAATATTCTATTTCACTGTTGCCTGACTTAAAAAGAGATCTATATAGAATGTTTATTTTGTAAATGCACACATAAGAAGGAATCAGCTACACACATAACCAGTATGAGTGTCCCATACCACAACTAGTAGTCCTAACTAGGAGACGATCACAGTAAAAATAAAAAATAAAAAAAGAGGCTGCCTTCACCTTTTCTCCACCTGCTAGAAATAGCAATCAAATTCTCCTTCAAATCACATATTTCGGAATACAATTTACATATCTCGAATGCCGTTGCCACCTCTGCCACACACCCAAGCAACCGAATCGATACCCTAAATCTGGAAATTGTCAATGTTTCCCTCTTCTTCGGAGTAAAAACCACTGGCCTATAGATGTACTGATTCTTTTTTGTCTTTTCTAGCATTATAACATACATAACCAAGAGTGGAATCAAGTTCCTGGCTCTAAGGGTATCATTGAAATACTTGGCTGGAGGTCCAACCCTCTGGGTTCATTTCAAGGGCTTAGAAAAACTGAAGAACCGCTGCAATAAGTGTGAATCTGAGAGGGGAATATCAAATTATATACCATGTATTCTATTTATCAAATTTATGTCATATTGTTTTTAAATCCTATGGTTTCGTGTTTTAAATTTTTTTATGAGTTTCTGAAAGAGCTCTGTGTGGTTGCTTGAACTGCTTGAAATAACAGCCAAATTTTCTGTATATTATATTTTCCTGTCTTTGAACAAGAGATGAACATATTGGTTAATCTGTACCTGTGGGGTACTGAAAAGTTCCTGGCTTTCAGTGTATCATGAAACACTTGGTTGGAGGCCCAACCCTCTGAGTTCTTTTACAAGAGTTTAGAAAAACAAAAGGATTGTTGCAATAAGTGGGTGAATCTGAGAGAGGAATATGTTGAATAAAATCATAATTAACTGACCCTCCTGTATTTTCTTTTACCCAAAGCCAGGAACTTTTCAGCACCCCTCGTAGATGGAATTGAACCTGTACATATGTTATTATTATTGGTATGATGATCCTACCTCCACCCAAGACACAACAAACTTTTAATTTTGTGTCTTTTGCAAATTAGATGGCTAATGGTAATTCAATTTTAAAGAAAGAACGACTCCATCGGTCGAAATCTTAGCAATGTCTATAACTGAATGCAATGGTTTCTACGCATAGCAAAACTTCATAACAATTCCATTTCACACCAATTCCACCCATCGAATTTCCTCGTCTCTTCTCTTCTTCTTGTGATCTATATTGTGTTTCGTTTCCTACCTACACTTTAAACCTAACACTAGATACTTTATTATTATTATTATTATTATTATTGTTATTATTATTATTATTATTATTATTATTATTATTATTGTTGTTGTTGTTGTTGCTGTTGTTGTTTCGTTTTGTTTTTGTTTTTACTCAGGAACCTCTCGAAATCTCTCCGTTCCCACGTTCCCCCGTTCCACTCCCCGACAATCATCAACTTACATAAGGTCAATCTGAACTTTAACCACGCATCGACCCCCATCAATCTGTTTGTTAAAAGCGGGGGTAGGCTGCAAAGATCACGAACGGCGCCTGCTCTCTAATAACAAAAAAAAATAATAAGTTACAACAGGAAAATGCAAATGGGGTTCTAACAGCGAGAACGAGGCACCCATATTCCATATCACATAATACGCACATACATTCACAAACACTTTCACACACATTAATACTACACACTCATACACAATTACATCCTCACACACGCAAACACTACGCCGCTCCGTACACACACATACACAGACACTCCTTTCATTAACACATGCACACACACACACTCGCTCAATGGCCTTTTGTTGGTCGCTTACGAACATGTGTCAAAAGAAAAAAAACTCTTATCCCGTTTAAGTGTAAGGTGGTTCTCAGCAGCAATGTTTCCGCTAAGCTGTGCGCTTGTGCGCGCACACAGATGTTCGCAACCGGTGCACAAAGGAAACATTCTTTTTTTTTTTTAATTGAAGATGGAAGGTGAGCGTGAGTGCGAACATCCTTTACAA
>NC_068995.1:13262557-13263857 GCF_001194135.2 Octopus bimaculoides
ATTAACGTGCAAGTGGCTGAACACTCCACAGACACGCGTACCCTTAACGTAGTTCTCGGGGATATTCAGCGTAACACAGTATGACAAGGCTGGCCCCTTTGAATTACAGGCACAACAGAAACAGGAAGTAAGAGTGAGAGAAAGTTGTGGTGAAAGAGTACAGCGGGGTTCGCCACCATCCCCTGCCGGAGCCTTGTGGAGCTTTAGGTGTTTTTCGCTCAATAAACAAACACTCACAACGCCCGGTGTGGGAATCGAAACCGCGATCTTATGACCGCGAGTCCGCTGCCCTAACCACTGGGTCATTGCGCCTCCTCCCTTTATAATATTATAGAAAGTGATTTAGTCACTTATTAATCGAAATCTAAATTAAGGCGAAAAATATATCTAACCCATCGCTATCTTTGATGGAAGTTCACAGGCTTTCTTCTCCCTCATACATGTATGTGAAGTATTGATATTTTGGGACCTAATAAGTCCACGTTTGATCGCAGTAACCGTTGGTTTTATATTCCAGTGATCCACTGACGTATTTCGCTTCACTGAATATTCAATGTCCCGTTAAGATTTATTGCATTTACATCTAGATCAATCAAATGTGTCAGCGATTCGCAGATTCATGTTTTTTTTCTTCCTAAATTCGCTGACAAACCGCGTTCCCTATAGTCAACGAGAGAGCCTTTATGTGGACGCCCGTGAAGCTAGAAAACAGCAGCCAAGTTCTGCGTTGGCTAATGACGCTTGGATTTCTCGTATATTGGGAAAAGAAAGGAGGTAGTCATGATTGGAAATGCCTTTGATCAAAGGGCTGCGCGATTAGGGTTGACCAAGGGCTAAACAACAATAACAACTTCGCTTCCTTCTTTACACCACCACCACAACCACCACCACCATCCCCATAATCGTCATCGTCTTTATCATCATCATCATCATCATCATCATCGTTTCTGATTCAGGCGCAGAACTCGCAATATTGGGAACAAGAGATTAAGCGGGTATAATCAACTCCAGTACTAGTCTGGTATTTTATTCTATCGATCCCAGGGGGCTGAAAGGTAAAGTTGATCTCGGCGAGAGTTGATCCCAGAACGTAAAGAACCGGAAGAACTACTTGCACCGCATTCCTTTCAGAGGCTCTAACGGTTCTGCCAGCTTGTAGCCTTATCCTTGTAGAAATGATAATCATAAATTTCAATGTAATCCATTTCGTATATAGGCACAAAGATCGAAAGCGACATAACATGGTTTAGACCACCCAGTGCGTTAACCATATTAGTTGTCACTTCCTTAAACGCAACGG
>NC_068995.1:13263957-13264621 GCF_001194135.2 Octopus bimaculoides
TATCTATCTATCTATCTATCTATCTATCTGTCTATCTGCCTATCTAACTAACTATCTATCCGTCTGTCTCTTTCTCTGTCCCTCTCTATCTATCAATCTATCTATCTCTCACACGCTTTCTCTCTCTCTCTCTCTCTCTCTCTCTCCGTTATCTATTCATCTACCTTTCTGTCTACTTCCCTGGCTGTCTCTCTTTCACACTTTATACACATCTTCCATCTCTCTATCTACTTCTTTTTCAAGCTTTCCCCATCTCTCTCTCCTTCTTCCTCTCTCTCGTTTCCCCTCACTTTCCCTACTCCCCTCTCTCGCTCCCTCCTCCCCTCTCTTGTGTCCCCTCACTTTCCCTACTCACCTATCTTTTTCCATTTATCTATCTGTCTTTCACACTTTTCATTCATTCTCCATCTCTCTTCATTTTGTTCTCTCTTCCTCTCTTCTTTCTTACTTCCCCCTCTCTCTCTCTCATCTGTTCTTTCCCTATCTCTCCCTATTCTCTTTCTCCCTATCTCCCTGTCTCTCTCCCTCTCGCTCTCTCTCTTTCTCTCTCGCACCAGTCTCTCTTCCGAATTCGTTCTCCTTTTGCCCTCTCTCATGCTCTCTCTTTCCCTCCCTCCGTCTCTCTCTCCCCCCTCTCTCCCCCTCTCTCTCCCCCTCTCTCTCC
>NC_068995.1:13265561-13266502 GCF_001194135.2 Octopus bimaculoides
TGTATGTATATATATATATATATATGCTGCTACTGATGATGATGATGATGATGATGATGATGATGATGATGATACTGTTGTAGCTGTTGTTAGTCCTAGTTTGGGAATTGGGCGTGAAGCATCCCTGGGAAGAACGTCCATTAAATTCCGCGAGAGCTTATAATTATGATAATAATATTGATAGTTGACAAATTGCCTCGAGAAATAGTATTTCAGTGATTATCTACAGAATTCGGACCCAATTATCTTCAAAATGGTCTTACGCATTTGTCTTTTGCTGAGTCCAAAATGTGCCAGGAGTTTTTGAGATGAGGCGGAAAATGCCAGACAATTTAGAAAATTGGATTGTTGTTGATATACCACTTTGGTGCATGCGAATTTCTTTGCGATAACAGACACACACGCTCGCATCTTTGCTTTACACCTACATTGATATTATCATTCGAATGTTACTCCTATTTTAATATTCGTAGTAAGGCGAGAGCGGCGAGCTGGCAGAAACGTTAGCACGCCGGACGAAATGCTTAGCCGTATTTCGTCTGCCGCTACGTTCTGAGTTTAAATTCCGCTGAGGTCGACGCTGTCTTTCACCCTTTCGGGGTCGATTAAATAAGTACCAGTTACGCACTGGAGTTGATATAATCGATTTAATCCGTTTGTCTGTCCTTGTTTGTCCCCTCTGTGTGTAGCCCCTTGTGGGCAGTAAAGAAATAAGAAACGTTAGCGGTATTTCGTCTGTCTTTGCATTCTGAATTCAAATTCCGCTGAGGTCGACTTAGCTTTTCATCTTTTCGAGTCGATAAATTAAGTACCAGTTACGCACTGGCGTCGATGTAATCGACTTAATCCCTCTGTCTGTCCTTGTTTGTCCCCTCTATGTTTAGCCCCCTGTGGGCAATAAAGAAATAAGAAACATTAATACGCTAGACGAAATACTTAGC
>NC_068995.1:13268242-13269396 GCF_001194135.2 Octopus bimaculoides
ATATACGGTAGGCAGTTGCTGCCTACGGTATTCACCCCCAAGTTGCCGCGACGTTGGACTGAACCCAAAACAATATGGTCGTGAAACGAACTTCTTAACAACACAGCATCTCTGTTTCTCTCTCTCTCTCATACACACATACACACACACACTCGCTCTCATACACACACACACACACACAGAGACAAACACTCGCTCACACACACACACAAACAGAGGAACGGTGTAATACAAGAAAATCTTAAACGGTCTGCGACGGCAAACAGCGAATACAAATTGTTCGTAATGTGGAATAAATTATTTTGCTACGAAGACGGAGAGTTGCCAAATTGCACTACAACGAACAGATTATGATACCTGTTAGAACTGTAGGCTTGTTTGGGTTTTGGCTTTTGGTTTTTTAGGTTTTTGGGTGGTGGGGGTTTGACTATGATAGTGGAGGGGGTGCTTTAGATTTTAAACTCTCAGAGATAATATAAGAATTCTATTGAAAATCATATTCACTATCTAAGTTAATTAGAACCTACCTACAAGCAGACAGACAGACAGACAGACAGACAGATAGATAGATAGATAGATAGATAGATAGATAGATAGATAGATAGATAGATAGATAGATATACATAGCTATTTATATGTTTAGTTAGTCTGTTACCTACCTATTTATCAATCCATTCGTGTATATATATATATGTGTGTGTTTAAACGGCGAAAAGTTATAAAACTGACTCAAGGTCTGAAAGTTTCGCTCATGCTACTTTTCAAACTGACTTCAAATCTGAAATCTTGTTTCTTATATGGAGAGAATTACAACTCTTTCTAGAAAGTTCCGATTGGAGGATCATGAAAAAATTGTGTATTTTCACATAGTCTGCCCGTTAAACAGAGAAGATTTTATTTATTTATGTATTTATTTTCGTCCGTCTCTATGTTCACAGTTTTAATTCCACCGAAGTCGACTTTGCCTTTCATCCTTTCGAGATCGATAAAATAAGTACCAGTTACCACTGGTGTCGATGTAACCAACTTATCCCCTCCTCGAAATTGCTGGCATTGTGCCAAAATTTGAATTTAGAATAAGGCGGTGAGCTGGCAGAAACGTTAGCACGCCGGGCAAAATGCTTAGCGGTATTTCGTCTGCCGTTACGTTCTGA
>NC_068995.1:13270448-13273822 GCF_001194135.2 Octopus bimaculoides
TATATATATATATATATATATATATATATTCGCTGCATTTATTATACATGTGTTTGTATTTTAGGCCAGCTGCACCGTTTGACATGCTATTATGTTGTATCTCGAATGCGAAGTGTGTAATAAATAGCTAGTTATAACATTCAGGAAAATATATAGCAGTAAAACGCAGGAAGACATGTATTTGAGCAGAGTTAATCCCACTGAGTTAGTAGGATATGTGATTAACTTTCAATGGCGCTTTTGGGACTTGGGATTTGGATAATCGTTAGGAACAATATACTGGAGTGGTCTCTGGTCTCTCATTACTGTTCCATACCAATGTGGTCAATGAACTTACAAGAAATAACTGCCAAATCTTCGTCAGATTACACACTACAGTGTGACTGAGGAAAAAGACATGTTTAATAACATGATTCAGGGTTTCCTACAAATAGGAAACAAGGTGAGATGGTCACGACTGGAGTAACTTTGATCATAAGTCTGCTCGATCAGGATTGATCTGGGGTTAAGCATCTTCGGCAACTGAGAAAGTTGAACTCAGCGCTGCAAGCAAACATACAAAACGTAACATTCTTATTTCTTTATTGCCCACAAGGGGCTAAACATAGAGGGGACAAACAAGGACAGACAAAGGGATTAAGTCGATTACATCGACCCCAGTACGTAACTGGTACTTAATTTATCGACCCCGAAAGGATGAAAGGCAAAGTCGACCTCGGCGGAATTTGAACTCAGAACGTTAACGGCAGACGAAATACCGCTAAGCATTTCGCCCGGCGTATTAACGTTTCTGCCACCTCGCTGCCTTTACCAAAACGTAACATTCGTTAATACCGTTGTTATTGTTGTTGTTGTTATCATAGACCAGCAGTAATTGAGATGGGTTGAATGTGTCTATAAATCTCCTCTTTGGTCTTGTCCTTACGGTGATCGAACAAAAATAATGTTCTAAGTAGAGAATCGAACTCTGAACGCTGGACCGAAAGTACAATGTCATTAACCACTAAACCAACTTCTGATAGCTGCAACGTCCATTAAGGCGGATATTTTGCTACGAATGAATTAAATAGCAGATTAAGCGAGAAGATGAAATTATAAATTAATTAAAAGGTACTTAATGAACTACAAACTAAAAGATCAAAAGGGGGGAAAAAAGAGAAAGAGGAGGAGGGAAAGTGAAGGAGGGAAAGTGAAGGAGGAACGTTTTATTGGGCAAAATTTAAAGTATAATTGAATTGTTAAAGAGAAGTTTAAACAGATCATTAATACAATTACTATTTCTCATTAATGTAAAAAGAAGCAACTCTTTAGCATCACCAAGTGGGAAGGTAGAATTTGCTTTGCTAAGAATAACTGAGTGCTTTGCTTGTGGTAGAAATAAGAAAGAAAATAATAATTGAAGGAAATAGCGGATGAGACAATGAGATAGAGTTTATGCGACTGCTCGACTCGCTACAAGTAGCAGCCAAATCTTCTTAAAACACTAAAATACACAAAAAGAGTAGCGACGAAATAAGACGAAATAAGACACAGACGTTGGGATTAGATCGGAAACGTCTTCAGAAAAGATTGAGAAAGCGATTGTATAATGGCACTAAAGCGGCAGCCTGAGGGGGGAAAGAGCAGTAGGGTGCCCTAAAACCATATGGCGAAGGAGCAATGACAAGAAAAGGAGGCGAGGAGGGCGGAGAAGCTGGAAAGAGACTAGAACAATGGCAGAAAACAGCCATTAACTGGAGCAATGTTGAGAAATAAAGTATCTTGCTGAAGGACACAATGCGCTGCCGGGAATCGGTTGCCGGATGAGTGAACTGGAGCAGCGTGAAATAAAGTGTTTTCTTCAAGGACGCAACGCGCAGCCGGGAATTGAACTCACGACGTCTGATCTTGAGTTCAAATACTCTAACCATTAAGCCACTCGCCTTCGCACTCTATAGAATCAAAGTTTGGGAGTTCGTTTTTCAATGTTTCCTGACAAGGAAAGGAGACGAGAAGGGCGAAGAAGCTGGAAAGAGACTAGAAAAATGGCAGAAAACAGAGCTGGTTGGAGAGACTGTGTTGCGGCCTTTGTGCTTCATGGCACGGAGAGAACTAACTAATATTTTATAAGTGAGTATTAAATTTCCCAAATAGTTAAATGAGAAGGTTTGTTAGAAAAATTATTTTATTATTGCTAAAAATAAGAAAGGAACAACTGACTGAAGTAGCCAATGAGACAACGAGAAAGTTTCTACGTGATCACTCGACCTGTTAAAAATAGCAGATAAATCTCCCTTAGATCATACCAAAACAATTTGAGTTGAAGAAACAGAACAATGAAATATCCTGCAAGCAATAGCTACATTTGCCTGATCCCAGGCAAAATCAAAATCCAAATCATTAGTGTCCCCAATGTTACTCCATAGCAAAATCCATACCTGGACTCAAATTACATTGTTTTTTTTTTATTTTCACACCCTCTCCTTCAAACACTCATACGTCGAAATCGCCGGGAGTGATCATCAAATCATACACCAATGTACAAGGAATTGTACATTAGATAATCAAGCAATGTATCTGTTGGCATAAAAGGCGTATAGGCATATTAGACACACACACTTGGTCTCGTGATACGTACGGTGGCACACACACACTGAATTATATTTAATACGTTCGTATATAAACAGACGTGGAAAGACCTTCACGGCAGAAACTGTATGGAGAAAAAATAGTGCAACTTAAACATGAGTAAATACGGTAATTTATTACCATAACCGGGACGGTAGTCGAGACCTTGATCAGAGCGAGTGCAGCAGAGCAAGAGGTAATAAGTTCGCGTTGAAACGAGTCTGTGAAAAAGGTTTGGTTTTGGTTTCCAACTGAAGCCTTTGAAAAAAAGTATGGACGTCGTACGATATCATCCCTCCTTCTTTATAAATGTGTTTGTGTGTGATATTAGTTACAAATGGATTTGGTATGGGTAGCAGCATTTTTCTTTCTTGAAAAATACAGTTCCTTGCGTTAAGGATTTCTCCTCTTCGAGTATTAACAAATTAATCCGCGTTTTACATATGGGGACTAACTACCCATCACAACGAAAAATAATGAATTTATTTCCTTTAGAAATAAAAACAACATTCCATTATTTTCGCTTTTAGAATTTTATTGCTATACTGAAAATGATTTGTAATAACCCTTTCTACTATAGGCCCAAGGCCTAGAATTTGTGGGAAGGAGGCTAGTCGATTACATCGAACCAGTGATCGACTGGTACTTATTTTATAGAACCCCGAAAGAATAAGAAACATAGCTGACCTCGTTGGAATTTGAACCCAGAACATAAAGCTGGAAGAAGTGCTGCTAAACATTTTGAAAGAAGGGGAGGGGAGGAGAAA
>NC_068995.1:13274181-13276172 GCF_001194135.2 Octopus bimaculoides
TGATGATTGATGACTAAAGATGATGATTGATGATTGATGACTAAAGATGATGATTGATGATTGATGACTAAAGATGATGATTGATGACTAAAGATGATGATTGATGACTAAAGATGATGATTGATGACTAAAGATGATGATTGATGAATGATGACTAAAGATGATGATTGATGATTGATGACTAAAGATGTTGATTGATGACTGACCAAAGATGATGATTGATGACTAAAGATGATGATTGATGATTGATGACCAAAGATGATTGATGATTGATGACTAAAGATGATGGTTGATTCATGACTAAAGATGATGATTGATGATTGATGACTAAAGTTGATGATTGATTCATGACTAAAGATGATGATTGATGATTGATGATTGATGACTAAAGTTGATGATTGATGATAAATGACTAAAGATGATAACGATGATGATGGGGAAAATACTACTACTATGCTAAATCTACTTCTAAACCAATATTTACTTCTACTACTTGAAATGATTTAAGATTACACAACAAGATTGAAAACAAAAAACAATGTTTTGAAATCGAAAACAGTTTAAATACCATTTTAGTATTTGCCAACATTTAGAATATTAATTGCGATTGTTTAATCCAAGAAATTTGGAATTGTGTAAATGTATGAATTTTAAACATACACACACACACACACACACACACACACACAGAGAAAATCTGCCTTTTATAGTATATATATATATATATATACACATACATACTCTGGATGCGTTTCAATTCTCTTCTTATTTATCATTTCAATGGTTATCTCCATCTGAACATCTTATCAGTCGTGTCATTCTTATCAAAGTCTTCTTAACCTATCACAGCTTAATAAAATATTAAGTCACTCCAACAGCACTGATTTATATTTTATACCAATCCACTCCGTCTTGCAGACGTGTTTTTGGCCGCAACTGTTAAGGCGTATTCTCAAGATGTATAGCGATTTTATACAATCAGACAAGAGAGGGCGATTTATCTCCCTCATCCGCTTAATGCTATGAAACCCGAGCTAAGCACCAGATTTATGAGCTCTTATGGATACTAAAGACACTTAGCAACTTCTTTCTCCTCTCTCTTTCTCTCTCTTCTTTTCTTTCCTTTTTTTTTCTTTTCTTATAGAGTCATGTCGCGTGGTTTATATAGTTTATACCATTTCCTAACATATTTATTTATTATATTATTATTATCTTTCTTCTCTTTAGTTTACGGCTTGCGGCTCTTTATCGCAATAGTCCAACACGTTCAACCTTCTTGCTTTCACTGTTTGAAGTGATATTGAGTTTGCGATAGAAACACTTAAATTGCTTATTGCATCGATATTTTGATAATTAATTTGCAATATATAATAATCACTAAAGATTTTTATATTTTTTTCAATCAATTACCGAGAAAAGGATTATGCCAGTGTTTTGAACTTTTCATTGATTTCGCTAGTTCTTATTATATTTCTCTGCCTTACATGTTTTTTGTTCATTGTTTTTTTTTTTTATTTATTTATATACCAATGTTGTTTTTGTTTTTTTTTAACATTCGATACGTCTTTATTACTTCATAATTTCTTTAGACATATGATGACTTCTTAGATAAATGACTAAAACAATTGAAGAAGATCAAATTTAGATTATTTACAGACACTTTTTTTCAAATAAACTAAGATGGGGGTCAAAATAGCAGCGTTATAATTATTTTTTGATTGGTTCGGCAATAAGAAACTGTTAAGATGATTATTAGCATTAAAAAAGTGGGGGCGGGTTAGGGGATTGCTAATGGCGATGGGTTTTTAATTTAATTTATTTATACAGGCGTAGGCGTGGGTGTGTGGTAAGAAGTTTGCTTCACAACCATATGTTTCTGGGTTCAGTTCCCACGGTGTGGCACGTTGAACAAGTGTATTTTAATATAGCCACAGGCTGACTAAAACATTTTGAATGGATTTGGTGAGCGAAAACTGAAAGAAGCCCATCAT
>NC_068995.1:13276525-13277932 GCF_001194135.2 Octopus bimaculoides
AGAGAGAGAGAGAGAGAGAGAGAGAGATATATAGAGAGAGAGAGACAGAGAGAGAACAACAGATGGATAATGTGTCAATTGTTTTTGAATATGGTTCATGTATTCACCTGACGAAAACGGGTTTTTCTAATGATGTAGTGTCTCCATTAATCAATTGAAAATTCGTTGGAAACAGCTGTAGGAAATTGACACATTATCTATCTGTTGCTATTTATTTATTATTCACCTTTCTCAAAACCTGCTCCTTACGTAGATCCGAAATATATTATGGACCGTAGATTTAGTACAAGGTGCATTTCTTGATTAACCTCAGGACTAATGATAAACTCAGTCGAGTACAGTTAATCGTATACATAACCTGAATATCTTCCTGCCTGTACTCCGGTACCCGCATATGTATTCCTTTATTTTTGTTGAGTGCACATTTTATTTTTCGACCTGATCCAATGCTTTACCATTTAAGTTCCTGGTTCACAAATTAAAGAAACAAGAACAGGTTCAACATTTCCTTTCAATGAATTTCAATCGTTTTAACTTACATTATTGGTTTCAACGACGTCTGTCGGATTTCTCAAATGAAAATGTTTTTAGTAGTGGCAGGTTTTCATCCAGTTTTTTTTTCCTTATATATACCACAGAAACCTCTAACCATTTTCACTTTATGTGTGTGTGTGGGGGGGGGGGGGGTGATTGTTTCTTTGTATCCGTTTTAGCCCTCCTCCTCCTTACCGTTTGACAACCGGTGTTTGTTTGTTTATTTACCTCCCCGTAACTTGGGATTTCTGTAAAACACACCGATAGAATAAGAACCGATCTTTTAAAAACAAATAAGAACTGGGGTCGATTTGTTCCGCTAAAACTCTTCAGGGCAGTGCCCTAGCATGGCTGTAGTCCAATGACTGAATCAAATACACGATAAGAAATGATGGAAGCATATCTAACCTTACCGTGTACTATAGAATGGGTATTAGGCTTATAAACCCCAAAATGTGTGTTACCAGTCACATGATTTTCTGAAAATCTGAAGAAATAACTTTAATATGTCCCTAATGTATGACTACTACTCAAGCATTATGGTTTTGTGTTTTATGGAATTTATTATTTCCTATTGGCCTGATCCCAGTGGTTAGGGCAGGGGACTCGCGGTCGGAGGATCGCGGTTCCGATTGCCAGACCGGGCGTTGTGTGTGTTTATTGAGCGAAAACACCTCAAGCTCCACGAGGCTCCGGCACGGGGTGGTGGTGACTCCTGTTGTACTCTTTCGCCCCAACTTTCTCTCACTTTTTCTTCCTGTTTCTTGAGTAAAGCTGTGATGGACTGGCGTCCCGTCCAGCTGAAGTGGGGGGATACATATGCCATAGAAACCGGGAAACCGGGCCCATGAGCCTGGCTAGGTTTTAAAAGGG
>NC_068995.1:13278107-13279165 GCF_001194135.2 Octopus bimaculoides
ATAATGTGTATGTGCACGTTTTTGCATGAGGGAGCTGGTGAGTGTGTGTGTGTGTGTGTGTGTGTGTGTGTAGGTATGTAAAAACAGAGAGAATAGATAAATATGTATTAGGTGTATGTGTGTGCATGACGTATGTGTGTGTGTGTGTAAATATCTATGTCATATGTTGTTTATACAGACACACGTACACACACAGATACACAGACAGACTGACAGATAGATAGATAGATAGATAGATAGATAGATAGATAGATAGATAGATAGATAGATAGATAGATAGATAGATAGATAGATAGATAGATTTTATTTATATACATAGATGTAGATATATGATATATATGTTATACATACTAGATATATTATATATATATAAATATATTTGGATATGTGCGTATGTGTGTGTGTATGAGTATATAGAACAGATGGGCTTCTCTTAGAGGCCTGCCAAACTTTAAGTTGCTTGGAACCGAATCAGACTGTTTCAAATAATATATAGCTAGATATGATATAACTATGTATATAGGTGTAATATAAGTGTGCATATGTTTTACATTTATAACTTTTACACATATATATCCACACAAACACACACACATACACACATGCATATATTTATTTGTATGTATATATTTTTTGACGTCATAAGAATTCACAAACCTTCGTGAGAACGTGAAATAAATCCGTTACGGAATTGAATCTCGAAGTACATATGCAGAGCTATAAATGATAGCATGTAAATAATATTAGGTTCAAAAACAAAAAGAAGCCCATCATATATATATATATATATGTATGTATATCAGTTTGTGTGTGTCTATGTGTCTGTTTTTATCCCCCCTCCAACCGCCATCACCTGACAACCAATGCTGGTGTGTTTATGTTCCCGTAACTTAGCGGTTCGGCAATAAGTGTACGATAGAATAAGTACTAAGCTTACAAAGTATAAGTTCTGGGGGTCGATTTCTTCGATTAAAACTCCCTTAAGGTTATGCTCCAACATAGCCGCAGTCAAAGGACTGAAACAAGTAAAAGAATAAAAGAATATATATATATATATA
>NC_068995.1:13279211-13280377 GCF_001194135.2 Octopus bimaculoides
GCACCACACTTGATTGATTCGACAGTAAACTTCTCTCCTCTCCTAAAACGTTGTGGCTCAGTGCCACACTATGTAATTCATATATTATTATCTTGTATTTTTATTCTGAATTCCAATCCCCTCATGGTCCACATTTCCCTTTCGTGTCCTCGGGATCAATAAAACAAAAATATAAAAACAGAAAAAACAAAAACAAAAATAAAAAACAAAAATAAAAAACAACAATTAAAGTGTCAGTAATATACTGGAATCGATTAAACAGACTCTATCTCTTCGCCCGATCAACATTGGCCGCGTGCCAAAATAACAAATCGTTATTTTCAAATGCTTTTTTATTGTTTTGTAAAGTAGTTCTATTGGTAGCAACGGTTTTAGTGGTGTTAGATGTTGTTGTTGTTGTTATTGTTGTTGTTGTTGTTCCTTAGCCTCTTGTTGTGCCTGGTTGAACAGCTCTATATTTTTATCCAAGACGTTCGTTCTAGCCTTAACTACCCTGTCTTTTTTATTTTCTGCTTATATACAGTATTACCAGGAATTCATTAACCAATGTTTTCTTGCCCCTTTTTTTTCCTTTTTTCTTTAAGATTTCGGAGATCTTGGCTGGTTTTCCTAAGAGAGATTCTTTCGTTGACTGAACGATTAGTTGTTATTGCTCTTGTTGTTGTTTTTATTGCGTAGTCCTAAATCATCTCTGATCGAATTATCCCAAGTCGCATTCACTCAACACCATGCGATCCTTACAATAACGGTGTTTTCTTTTTTTCTTCTTTGCATTTTTTTTTTTTGGCAAATGACCTTAATCCGAAACGTGTATCTTCTTTATATAGTAAAATCAATTAACTAGCACTCTTGTTCGTTTTAAAGTGTTTTTTTTATTCAGAGCTTACTCTATGAGAAGTAAATAACTACAACTACTGATTTTTCATTAATATTTTATCTTTTACTTGCTTCAGTCATTAGATTGCGACCATGCTGGAGTGCCACCTTGAAAAAGTTTTAGTCGAATGAATCGGCCCAGGTACTTATTATTTTTTAAGATTGACGGTCACGAGTGCTGAACCACTAAGTTACGGGGATGTAAACACACCAACAACGGTTGTCAAGCAGTGGTGCGGGGAAAGCACGCACACACACACACACACACACACACACACACATATATATAT
>NC_068995.1:13280387-13283065 GCF_001194135.2 Octopus bimaculoides
AGAGAGAGAGAGAGAGAGAGAGAAAATATATATGTATATACTTACATATAAGAGACCAAAGTATACGTACGCCGCTATATTTTTATATATAAAGAATACGAAAATGGGACAAGGACGCAAAACATCCAGACAGTTAGGTGATACAGCCGAAATTGCAAAGATAATCTGGAACTCGACTGAGGAAAGAAAACTCCGAATGACCCGTCCTTGTTTTCTTTGTATCGTCTGTCTGGATGTTTTGCGTTCTTGTCCCATTTTCGTATTTACATACATACTTACATACATACATATATAGATATATATATATATATATATAGAAAGATAGATAGATAGATAGATATACACACGACAGGCCTTTTTCACTCTCCGTCTACCAAATTCACTCACAAGGCTTGAGGCCTTCTCACATAGACAGACAACCGAATTACGACTTGCTATCCCCAGATACATAGCTCCGGAGTTACTGCTACAAGTTTCTCTGACGAATCTTCATCACCAAGCCTTCGTTCTGGCTCTGAAGATTTTTGTTTCTGTCATATTATTATTATATCCAATACAAAAGAAGTGAGTTGGCAGGATCGTTAGCACGCCGGACAACGATGCTCAGTGGCATTTCTTCCGGCTTTATACTCTGAGTTCAAATTCCGCCGAGGTCGACTTTGTCTTTCATCCAACAATTTCAGGGTCGACGAAATAAGTACCAATTGAACGCTGAAATCGATCTACTCGGCTACCCTCTCCCCACTCATACCCTAATGTCAGGCCTTGTGTCTATTAGTAGAAATAATTATTACATCCAAGTTTAAGTCATTCAGTACATTCAGCCTTTTTAAAGACAACAGGGCAAAGTTTAAGAGAGGCTTTTTGGTATTAGCCGTTATAATATCTAGCATGTCGAACGAGTGAGTATACTCGTCGTATTCTCTGTTGTTAGAGAAATTATTTTATCGTCATATTATCATAATAATAAAAAAGCAATAGTTCCTTGTACTTTTTTACTGATAGCTTCTCAAACAGATAATGAATATTTATTTGTACGCCGAGATACAGATGTAGATATTTACTTCTTGTCATGTAACCTCTGAATTCAAACTTTCAATTTGATATGCCTTATCTACGCAGCTTAACCTCTTTATCATATAGTTTGTTTCATACTCTTGAATAAGAGTATGCGTACGTGCGTGTGTGTCTGTGATATGTTAAGTAATGCTGTCTTGTCTGTATAACTGATTTCTTAGTTAAACACAACCGCGATTAGCTTATTTGCGATTAGCATATTTACGTTCGAATCTGTTGGAACGTGTTAAGAATAAATATGCATGTCATCGTTTCAGACTTCGCTGTTTACATTGCATATGACGATTTATTATCGGTTGGCAAATATCAACACTGATCAGCGAACAGTTTGTTCGCTGAAAATAAAAACAAAGCCATCGACTCTTGTCATATTCATTAGTCCGCTTACTTCTGGCTGATGGAACATACGTCGATACAAATTTAAAGGTATATACTCTTTTACTTGTTTCAGTCATTTGACTGCGGCCATGCTGGAGCACCGCCTTTAGTCGAGCAAATCGACCCCAGGACTTATTCTTTGTAAGCCTAGTACTTATTCTATCGTTCTCTTTTGCCGAACCGCTAAGTTACGGGGACGTAAACACACCAGCATCGGTTGTCAAGAGATGTTGGGGGGGGGGCAAACACAGACACACGAACATATACACACACATACATATATATATATATATATATATATATATATATATATATATACATATATACGACGGGATTCTTTCAGTTTCCGTCTACCAAATCCACTCACAAGGCTTTGGTCGGCCCGAGGCTATAGCAGAAGACACTTGCCCAAGGTGCCATGCAGTGGGACTGAACTCGGAACCATGTGGTTGGTTAGCAAGCTACTTACCACACAGCCACTCCTGCGCCTATATATAAATAGAATGATGTGACCAGTTTACTTTCTCGAGGAATAGGGTTAGCAACATAAAAGAAGTAAATTGGTTTCAATCAGGAATCGAAACCGATTTCCTGACTCGGCTCCTCGCGACGATAGTCCTCGGTTTATAACTCTCGTCACACTCCAACCTCATAATGAACCAGGGAGAAAACCACTCCACGCTCTTTGTCTAAGACTTCTTTTGTAATTCTTCTCGTATAGTTCCATTTGCAACTAGAACAATTTACAGAAATATTTAATTAACTCCAATACTTGGTGGACAGTTTATTTTTAATCGATTCTGGAAGGACGGAAAGCTAAGTTGACCGCAGCGGAATTTGAACTTAGAACGTAAAGCGCAGCAATTAAATACCGCAAAATATTTTGTTCGATGCTCTACTTTCTTTTTTGTTCAGTATTTCGTGGTTGCTCGATATGCTAGAAACAGCTGCTAAATCTCTCTCAAATTTCAACTTACTGGAGAGTATTGTAGTTCGCTTGAAGCATTGTGTATTGTTTGTAAAGAATAAAAAGTTTAGAATGGTACAACAATGCACTATAGAACAAACAATGGACTATATACCTGTTGTAATTTGGTTATCTATAGTCTGATGATATTTCGGAATTACAATTCCTTCTTCAGATCTTCTTAGATGGAGTCTCTGCTATAATCCAAAAATATTCAATCCGGCTTGTATGTGTGTGTGTGTGTGTGTGTGTGTGT
>NC_068995.1:13288105-13289444 GCF_001194135.2 Octopus bimaculoides
TATAGAGAGAGATAGATAGATAGATAGATAGATAGATAGATTGATAGATAGATAGATAGATAAATAGAGATAGATAGACACATGAACAAACGTATATATGTGTGTGTGTGTGTGTGTGTGTGTGTGTGTACGCGTGCATATTTGAGTGCGTGACTGTGTAATTACCAGAAACGTGTTGTAACTATGTCACACTTTGCGCTCGTCCGTAATTGTGTGTCTGTGTGTGCGAGAGGAGAAAGTGAATGCGAGTTATGTGTGTCTGTGTGTGGTTTTGTGGTTGTGTAGGTATGCCTCGCTGGCTGCTCTCATCTGTGTGTGTAACATTGTTGTGCGAATGTGAAAGACAGAAGGGAGAAAAAGAGAGTGTATGTGTGTGTAGGAGAGAGATAAGGTGTGAGTGCGTGTGCGTGTGTGTGAGAGAGAGAGAGAGAAAGAGAGAAAGTGTGTGTACGAATATGTTGTGACTACGTAGTTTCGTTGTTTTTGTGATACACTATATGATTTTGTCTGTATATAAATGTATGTGTGTGTGTGAAAGAAAGAAAGAAAGAAAGAAAGAAAGAACGAAGGAAAGGAAGAAAGAAAGAAAGAAAGAAAGCGTGTGAATGCGCGTGTAGCTGTTCGAAATTAGATTCTAAGGATTTTTATAAACATAAAATGACGACTGTAAAAAAAAAATGGGCGTCGTGTGTAATCATAGCTTCTGTTTATGTTTGATATAAACCGATAACTTTCCAACGTGAAATCGATATATTAAAAAAAAAAAGGGCGAAGGGGTGAATCGATAATATACGAGAGTATAAATAGGTATTTTTATATCGCATATTGCTCAGAACACTCATTCTATTGCTTGTGTTCGACCATCGCTTTTTCAATGGGGGTCTCTCTTTCTCCCTTTCTGCATTTCTCTCTCTGTCTTCGAACAAATATTAAGGTTAATACTACGCATTTAACATCTGATTCGTGAAGATAAAACATTGTTGAATTAAATCAGTTGCTTTTAAATTGTTTTTTTTTTGGTTGTTAGTTAATGCAACACTAATTAAAACCAAACACTAATTAGATATTTATATAATTTAAAAAAAAATGTGTTTTCACGACTTTTAAATGTTGGTTACAAAACTCCGTAAAAGACCAGGGATCCTTTCTACGCACTCGAGTAAATGAAAATATTATTTCATAGAAACCTTTGTCATATTCCTCTTAAATAAATTCTACTTTAAATGTGAACTGGCAGTTTTAATATCTTTATTAGTGTGGGGGGTTATTTTTTTCTTCCTTTTTCTATTTTCTATTTTCAAATTTATAAGTTATTAATTTCATAAAATAAACAATAACT
>NC_068995.1:13289688-13290392 GCF_001194135.2 Octopus bimaculoides
TATATATATATATATATATATATGTGTGTGTGTGTGTGTGTGTGTGTGTGTGTGTGTGTGTACACACACACACACACAAACATATATATATATATATAGATAGATAGATAGATAGATAGATAGATAGATAGATAGATAGAATTACGTGTTTAGAAGTGACGCTCACTAGAATCCAATACGTATTCACACATTAAAACAAACAGAAATAGCTTCGTGTATTGTTGAAGTTACAAGTACACAGGAGCAGAACACAATAAACAGATTAAGTTAAAGTCATTTGCTATGTTTAACAAAAAAAGGTCAAACCGATAAAAGGTTAGTTTTGTAGGTGCGTGTGTGAGTATGCATATTGTATATGTGTGTGTGTGTGTGTGTTTTAATAGAAGCCCGCTTTCTTTAAAAGCTCGTCTTTCATGTAAACTAAGTATGATATAGAATGAAAACGCTTTTTTTTTTTTATTTCTTCCGCTTTGTATATTAATTAACACGTTTATAATAACGATTACTGCTAGATAAAACACCTCTTAAAAAAAGAAAGCGAGTAGGGTGAGAAAGAGAGAGAGGGGAAATAAAAAAAAATTCCGCGAAAAAAATATTACAAGAAAACAGTGACGTGTATCATATCAGAACTGTAAATTACTCATGTGGCGACCCTGTCAAGCTTTCGCGCGTTTAATGCGTAGATTCGCGCAATTTTCGGGACT
>NC_068995.1:13291040-13291784 GCF_001194135.2 Octopus bimaculoides
GTGTGTGTGTGTGTGTGTGTGTGTGTGTGTGTGTGTGTGTGTGTGTGTGTGTGTGTGTATGCGTACATGTACATTGGTGGGTAGGTAGGTAGGTAGGGAGAGGGAGTACGTATGTAGGTAAAGTGTGCATGTATGTAGGTCGGTGCATATTTGTGCATTTATGTACGTGTACGCATCTTTGATCTGCCTAGCAGTCATTCCAATTTCATTAAAACACTAAAATGGTTTGCTCTGTATGTATGTTTATAGCTTTTTAATGCTCGCTCCCGGCTTTAAATATGTTAACACGAACCTCTGTATCGCTCTATTTTAGCTTGAAAGTATGATTGATATACGTCTATAAACGTATGTGTCTATATTTGATTACATATGTAGATATAAAGCATATGTTTGCCTGTGTTTGTGTTTTGGTTTGTGGAGACGAGAGACGTTTTTATGTAAACGTATGTCTATTAGTTATGATACCCAGACACACAAAAACTCATACGCACATTTATATATGTGTTAAATGTGTGTGTGTGTGTGTGTGCGTGTGTGCGCGCGCTTTATTAATAATTGGCAGAAGTTACAGAGTGACTGAAAGGTCTAGAGTTTCGTGCTAAAACAACTATCGAATTTTGATAAGTGCCAACGTACGATACTCATGTCTTGAGTTCTATTTTCCCCGTTTACATCACCAAACCTCTGTGTGTGTGTGTGTGTGTGTGTGTGTGTGTGTGTGTGTGTGTGTGTGTGTGTGTGTGT
>NC_068995.1:13292164-13297362 GCF_001194135.2 Octopus bimaculoides
ATATATATATATATATATATATATATATATATATATATAAAATGTACTTTGGTTTGTCTTTGATCATGCTTTTGAGAATTAACGCCCTCATTCACCAAATCTTCACAGAATCATTGGTACCATTGAACAGGCGTTTTAAACAATGTATTTCTAAATATGCAAAATATGGGATAGTCACGTGTGGACTGTCTTTGATCTTAGATCTATTCATTCAAAACTGTACAATAATTTATAATTTTGGTATTGTTACTATTGTAATTGTTCAGCCCCAGATTATCCCTGATCCACTGGGCCTATGATGAAAATCATTCCATCCGAGACTATCTCGTCTCATTTTGTATGTCTTGGACTACATTATCTAACGTCTCTTTCCTTTTTTTTTTCTTCAGACCTTTTTTTTATGGGCCCCTTTGATTCTTGTTTTACTCGACTGGACTCCCATAGTTATTCGATGTTTTAAAACAAACTCCGCTATATTTTTATAATTGTGAAAGTATTTGGGGCCCCGCAGAAGTATAACCAATTTATTACACAGAAATTTTAACAACGAAATCTTATACAAACCCCCAAAGGATCATGTGGACCCTGGTTGAGCATCACTGCTTTAGACACTTGGGTGCAATTTAGTTGCTTATCGTTAGCAGATCGGACAGTCACGTAGAGGTTCCTGCGTTGTCTCAACTTGTTGGCATCAAATTTTGGCACGAGGCAAGCAGTTTCGAAGGAAGGGTCAAGTTGATTACATCGACCCCAGTACTCAGCTGGTACTTATTTTATCGATCCATAAATTATGAAAATTAAAGTCGACCACGGCGGAATTTGAACTCGGAACGTACACACGGACGAAATCCCAGTAAGCATTTTTCCCCAGTGTGCTTAACGAATCTGCCAGCTCGCGCTTTATTGTCTCAACTTATTACGAGTTGTTCTCTTCATCATCGTAGTCGTTGTTGTTGTTGTTGTCACTGTCACTTTCCATAAGGGGAGGTGTGCCCTGATCAACCAGATCTAGATCTAAGGTATTGCAACAACAACAATCCCATCTTGTCTTAAGTATTATTATATGGAACTATTAGGGCCTTGCGGTATTCACTCCGGCTCTTTTACGTTGTTAATTCGGGATATCTTCAGTAGAATTGTTAAAGCATCAGATAAAATACCTGTGATATTTATTTGCTATCATTTCTGATTTCAGTTCAAAATCCTGGTGATGTCCATTTCGCCTGTCACCCTTCCAGGGTACAGTAGAAATACCAGCAATCAAAGTACTGCGATGATTTCTACAATACAACCAAGATATGAAAATAACTATTTGAAAATAACTATTTGAAAACGCTATTATCTAAGCTTAGTGGTTAGGGTGTAGGACTCATGATCGTTCATTGTGTTCTTCAGCAAAACACTTCATTTCACGTTGCTCCAGGCCACTCGGCTGGTAAAAATGAGTAATCCTGCGACGGACCGGCGTTCCAAAACCGAGAAACCCGTCCTATGCTCCTTACGGAGTAATGTGGACCAACACAATGGTGAGAATTGGGGGAAAATTCGGTTGCTATTTCTATCAAGTCGAACTGAAAAGTAGAGGCTTCCTCACTGATTTGGTTCTTCTTTCGGTTATTTTTCATACAGAAATATATGCTACCAACAGAGAAATCCTGGCGTGTACCAGTAATGATTTAAATGTAAGCTAAAGAAGTTAGTTTAGTGCAGTGATGCTTAAACGGTCCTGAGATTCCATCTGATGTGCCGCGCAACATTTCACCACACACCTGGAAATTACAGAAATACAGAAAATGGAGTCTAAAATTTTGGTTTAGGTCGCATGCAAGCAGTAAACTAGGAAACGGATACGTTTAAAATGAGTGCAATTTTTGCTGAATTTTCACTTGTATATTATAAAAGAATAAAAATTAAATTCACTTTTAATTAGTCATAATTAAGTTTTGTTAAATATCGTCAGTGCATGTCTAATTTTCATATTGTTCATTACGAACAAATGTATTCCACACACTTGCAAACAATTCTTTCACGGAAGTTTCGGCTAAATTATATTCTATATATGGTAATAAAAGAAATGAATGAGTAATTACTGCAGCCAATTACGATATTCAGTTTGTTTCTAGAAAAAGAAAGTGGAAAAAAAGTAAAAACTGGAGAATTCTTATCATTTGGATCAGTTTAATACTAGACATTTTTCAGTGAGCTGAAAGTGAAAAATAGTTTATCTGTTTCTCATCTAAAACGGATAAATTTGTTAAGAGAAAAAATTGTTAGTGGTGAACGTGCGTCTTGAAGTAAAACATACAAACTCCAGTACAAAAACGCTAAAGTTCACCATAATAGACAGTAGTGCGATAACCATTTAAAATTCGGGTTTTTCGAGACTAGAAACGTTGATTATCCAAGCCCATAAAACATTGTAGTAAAAACAAAATGTCCAACGAATCATTGGTACCAAGTAAATTTTAAAAAAAATTTTACTACTAAACATTTGCATCTATCAGATAGAGATCTAGTATTTTCAAAGTCTCTTAGAACAGCAATTGAAGCAATGTAATACGTTTGAGAAGATAATGATCGTGTCTGAAACTGCTCAAATCGCTTCAAATGAGGTAGCTAAAATAATCCTTTCTATTATAGGAACAGGAGCTAAAATTCGAGAAGCTGGAGCTACATCGACACCAATGCTCAAATGGTCTTATTTCATTGAACCCGAAAGGATGAAAGGCAGAGTCGACCTCGATGGAATCTGAACTCAGAAACGTAAAGAAGGAAAAGTTACGGCAACGTATTTCGTCTGGCGTGCTGACGATTCTGCCAGCTCACCATCTTAATAATAATAATAATAATAATAATAATAATAATAATAATAATAATAATAATAATAATAATAATAATCCTATGCAAAACACTTTCAATACAGTAACCATAAGAGCATCACAGCAAACCACAGCACATATCCAAGGCATACAGAGCTGCGCTCGGTAGTGAAGTGAAAGCACGTTATAGAAATAAAACTACTGAATAATAATAATAATAATAATAATAATAATAATAATAATAATAATAATAATAATAATAATAATAATAATAATCCTTTCTACTAGAGGCACAAAACCTGGAATTTGGGGAGTGGGATAGTCGATTACATCGATCCCAGTGCGTTATTGGTACTTTTTTCATCGACCCCGAAAGGATGAAAAGCAAAATTGACTTCGGCGGAATTTGAATTCAGAATGTAAAGACGGACAAAATACCGCTAAGCATTTCACCCGGCGTGCTAACGATTCTCCCAGCTCATCACCTTAAAAGTAACTGAAATAATGATAAGATCCAAAATCTCACTTTCTAGGTGAATCAATCATTCCGCCAGCTTCTAAAATGATACTTAAAACCATGTTGGAAGAAAAAGCTGAAGAAGATATTAAAAAATTTCTTTCAAACGATACAATATATAGAATTTTAAATTTATCAGAAGTTATTGAAGAAAATTCCAAAAAGAACTTCAGGAATCTAAATGTGTATTGATACTTGATGAATCCATTGATATCAGTAACAGTGTTCAATTGCTGACATTTATTGGTTTTATTGACGGAAATGAAAAATAATCAATTAGATTTTGTTGTAAAAAAAAATACCAACAACTATAAGAGGTCAAGATCTTTTTGATATTTTAACTAGAAATCGTTAAAAAATAAATTTATCGTGGAAATCATGTTGGCATTTCTCCCGATCGCGTACCATATATGATATGTTGGCTCTATTAAAAGTTTTTGTATCGCTTGGAGAAAAAAGATCTAAATATTGTTTGTAGTCATTGTTTTTAACAGAGGTTCTAGCTTCAAAGATATTACAATTGTTAGAAAAGTGTTACAGCATGTAGTTGAAACCGTCAATTATATTAAAAGTAGACCTTTGAAGTCAAGACTATTTGAACGACTAAGCAAAGAAATGGATTCTCAGCACTTTCGATTACTCCTGCATACAGAAGTTCGATAGCTTTCATGAACTACAGAAAGAGTTAATAGCATTTTTTGATAAAGAGAAACACAAAGAAATCTACAGTGTGAACTATGAATGCCTAAGTTAAAATATTTTATGGAGATATTTACTCAATGTTGTGAACAGTAATGTGCAAGGTAGAAACGAAAATATCCTCGCTTCTACAGAAAGTTATTCTAAAGAAAGTTATTTGGAAAAACAGAGCAAAATCAAGTTTTATATGTTTCCGTCAATGCGTATAAACGGCATTAAAGAAATGTTCTCTATTGTGGGTAATCATCTGACAACGTTGAAAGAAAAAAATTCACTGCTATTTTCTATTCTGTTATTGAACACAGAAAAGTACAACTGGATTCGAAATCCCTTCATAAATAATCTCTCTAATAATGGGCTTCTATTACGTGAAAAAGAGGAATTGGCAACCATTTCCCGTGATTGCGGGTTTAAAATAAAACACTTGGAGATTCCTATTAATACATTTTGGATTTCAATTCAAAAGGAATTCTCTGAAGTAGCTAAAAATGCCTTATCGGTTTTGTTACAATTTTCTACTTGTTTGTGTATATTAGGATTTTCAGCCCTAAATAACACCAAAACTAAAAAGTGAGAGAGGCTCCGCACCATTAGTGAAAACATGAGGGTATGCTTATCACAGATACATCGAAACGTTGTACAGTAACAAAAATCACCAAGCACAGATATCCCACAAATCAACTTGGATAATTGGATATGGCAATGAAGTACGTTCGTAACTGTTTTTTTAACGATCTATAGTTTTATGTCAAAAAATTCATTTAAATTGTACTTTTTAAAGGTCATTTTAAATTTGAGTTCGACGAAGAGCGATTGAATCAACTTCTTCACGAAAATCCACGTCAAACGACCAGAGAATTGGCAAAGCAGATGGATTGTGATAAAAAGAAAAAAACTGTGGTGAACTACCTTCACTCAATGGGCAAGGTTCATCGAGCTCAGTTGGTCGACCGGCGTGTGACCGGTACTTGAGGTCAAAATTCTCATTTTTGAAGCGCGAAGACCAACGGCGGGCGGTACTTTGAGGCATTGTTTCTTTTCCATGCACAGCACAAATCTCACGAGCAGCTTCGGCGGGCTTAACACCTCGATTAAATGCAAAAAGCAAACGGTGTCGAAAATATTGTTTCGTTCAGTTGACATTCCATTTTAATGATCTGAAT
>NC_068995.1:13297817-13303604 GCF_001194135.2 Octopus bimaculoides
ATGTTTTGCTCCTGGTGTATATATATATTATTTATATTATTATTCGATTGAACGGCACAATCCATTTCCGCCTAGTTTAGAATAGAGGCAGCTGATGAAGGAAAAGTTACATAAGTGGCTTGTCTCTTTTCTTGTGTTCATTCTCTTGTCCGTTAAAAAACGTCCGTTTTTTTGTGCTTTGTTTATATTTCCGTTCCTTTTTTGTCCACGTTTTTTGACGTCCTGTACCCGGATATGCATCTATATATACATGTAGATGTAGGTATGTACATACATGCATATGCTCATAATATCATTTGTATTATTATATATGGTATATATATTTTATTTTAACGACACCAGAAAAAATAGGAAACCAAATAGGGCTTAGCAAGACTTAAAGTCAGAATGCAGAAACTATATCATCATTTAATGTGCAGTAATCACCAAAGACCGTTAACATCTTGTATCTGCATGAATTTGGTTAGAAAGTCTACGAGGAGCCATTTTGCACAAGATGAACTCATAGTCAATTGACCGGACTGAAGCAATGGGAATATAAGTGTTTGTCGCAATCTATTTAAGAATGAAAGTCAATGTCATTGTTGTTATTGTTTAGCCACAGAGCGACCTTGATCAAATCAACCCTGTGATCAATGTTATTTCATGTATGGCCATCCTGCCGTTTTTTAAGACACTGTGTATCCAGGATTCATCGTTCAAAGCAGCACTGAATTAACCATGAAGCAAAATAGGCACCTACTAATGGCATCAAAGGAAGGGTGGGCACCACAGAATTAGCAAATGGCTTACGGCACAAAAGAAATCACTTTAAACTTGTTAAAGTAATATTCGAATTGGTTTATATGATCGGAAAATATAATTTCGTGTTGATGGTGTCATAGTGAGATTTGATCAAAAGCCTTGCAATTATAAAGAAGTAGGAGAAAACTTGTCAAATATAAATTAAGTGGAAGTATACAAAAATAGTCATTATGTTCCATCTTACTGTTAGCTTTGTTTCATTTTGAAAAATATTTTATTATTGTTGATATTTTTAATTACACATAGGCGTAGGAGTGGCTGTGTGGTAAGTAGCTTGCTTACCAACCATATGGTTCCGGGTTCAGTCCCACTGCGTGGCACCTTGGGCAAGTGTCTTCTACTATAGCCTCGAGCCGACCAAAGCCTTGTGAGTGGATTTGGTAGACGGAAACTGAAAGAAGCCCGTCGTATATATGTATATGTATATATATGTGAGTGTGTGCGTGTGTTTGTGTGTCTGTATTTGTCTCCCCAGCATCGCTTGACAACTGATGCTGGTGTGTTTGCGTCCCCGTAACTTAGCGGTTCGGCAAAAGAGCCCGATAGAATAAGTACTAGGCTTACAAAGAATAAGTCCTGGGGTCGATTTGCTCGACTAAAGGCGGTGCTCCAGCATGGCCAGTCAAATGACTGAAACAAGTAAAAGAGAGTAAAAAGTATATGTGGGAGCACCAAAATCTCTTAAACATTCAGAACTTCCATGGGTCTTATACCGAGTCTGGTTCGGATTCTCGTAGCTATCAAAGACCGTTGACGTTTCGCAGTTGCAAGGTTTGGAGCTCATAGTCTGAAAAGTACCACTCGGAAGTAGACCTGACTAACAAATAATGAAATGCCTTATCAAGGATACAAAGCACAGCCTAGTTCGCGAATCGAACCTAGAAACTTACGACCTTCATTCCAACAGTCTAACTACAAGGCGTCGCCATTTTACACTAAATACTGCAAACAAAGCATTTTATCCATTAGGCGCTTGTTGCTGTCGCTTCATATCATATCGCTAGACGTACATTAAAATAGTAATATGTCTCGCAGCATACATAGTAGGAAGGTAGTAATGATGGTCGTTATGAAAAGGAAAAGAATTATTTTTCCTTTCGCTTCTGTGGCTCAAATATTTATTCACTAGCAATTACATATCATTCATCTAAGTTTTTGCAATAATATAGGACTACCGCTGTAGCTCTCTTACGTAGTCTGTGTCTAGCTTCTAGCTTTAATGGCTACTTTCCGTTATGAAACTTTCTGTCAACAATATATTCGATATTAGAGAATTCACAAAAAAAAATTATATATATATATATATAAAGACAATATACATTATGGCGTCCGTCCTACGATATATGGATAGCTGTTGATTTTATAGAAATACATAAATGCCCTGTGTTTTTATTTTCTTTGCTTTATTTTGTGTTTGTAAATGTGAATAAAGAAATAAGATGTGGTGATGATGTGGTTGGTAAACATTTTCCAAGTTAATTAGCAATACAAGTGAAGTGAGATGGCTTAAACATGAAATTTACCTCTTGCTACATGCAATTACATATACATATATATATATACAGACATATACTCTCACACATGCACTCACACACACACACATATAGGAAGCTGGAAAATAGTAGCCACATTCAAATCACCTTACGTCATACACAAAAGTCACCTTGAATAATGTGGCTACGGTTGCGTCGTACTCAGACAAAAGATGGGTGGTCATGACTGGAATACTTTTGACCAAAGGGCTGATAGATCGAAGTAGATCTAGGGTTAAAATTATTTATTGACTTCTTTGCTGTCCGACTAGTCTTCTTAATGTTTGGCTCAAGACAATCAGGTGTGTGTGTGTGTGTGTGTGTGTGTGTGTTTGTGTGTGTGTGTGTGTGCGCGCACGCGCGTGCGTGTAAGACAATAAACTGTAGAAGTATTGTTATATGTAAAAAAAATTTGGTTATTACAAAAGAACAAAAAATAACGCCAGGAAAATTGTCAGTTTTACGTTCATTTAAAATTGTAAGACGAGCAGTTTCAATATAGGTCATTTACTTTGAAATGCTTAGTTAGGCGAGAGAAGTTTTTCATGTTAATGATTTAACTTTTGTAAGGCAGCGAGTTGGCAGAAACGTTAGCACGCCGGGCGAAATGCTTAACAGTATTTCGTCTACCGTTATGTTCTAAGTTCAAATTCCGCCGAGGTCGACTTTGCTTTTCATCCTTTCGGGGTCGATTAAATAAGTACCAGTTACGCACTGGGGTTGATATAATCGACTTAATCCGTTTGTCCCCTCTGTGTATAGCCCCTTGTGGGCAGTAAAGAAATAGGTATTTTTGTCTATCTGCATGTTCTGAGTTCAAATTCCGCCGAGGTCAACTTTACCTTTCATCCTTTCGGTGGGGTGGGAGTCGATAAAATCGACTTAACACCTCCCCCGAACTTGTCCTTGTGTCAAAATTTGAAACCAGTAATTTAACTTATGTAATAAAATATTTTATAACTTATGTTATAAAATTAGGGTGTCTTTGACAAACCGACCGATTGTGTTAATTTGGATATGTTTATAATGAAATTTACCCTTAATTAGTACCATGGGGTCAGTATGATCCCAGCCTTATTTAAAACACTAGGTAATCCAAAGTGTCAGGTTTTATAATTCAATATTCCACCTACTTTTTTTCATAATGTATCCGCATTTGGAAGAAAGAGGAAATACAAGAAGTAATGAATATTTTTGAAAGAACTGTCGATTCCGTTGCTCACCCCGCACGCTCAGCGCAGATTGGGGACACATCAAACACCTCGAGATGTAAAACAGATCATTTTACCAGCAGTACCTTCAACACAGTGCTAGAGATGTTTCGTTTGCCCAAGATAAAGGGACAAGAAGACCAGGTTCATGTGCAGTGGATGCAATAACTCCGCGTGAAGAACATAGCGATGGTCCGCAGTCAGTGCCATTATAAAAATATTTACATGTAAAATGCTATTACAGATTATTCAGACAATAAATACTGTTTGGTAAAGATAAAAAAATAAACAGATTTTTCCGGTATCTAAATGCATTTATAATGATGGGGTGAAACTAACTCCAAGGCATCGCTAACGTATTTTTTTCATGGCAATATAGCAGGATTAAAAACCTATAAAGTTCTAACATGAAGATTGAAATTTAAAATATTGAGTAATGGGTTCAAATACTGACTTAACCCATTACCTACCAGGGATCTCATATGAGATCACTTAAAAATTACAAATTTCGTAATTATCTGTTAATATTTACACATATCTAACCTTTTTGCTATATCTACTAGGTATATTTTTCTGATATTCAAATGAGGTTTGCTAATTTTTCACCCAATATCTCGCTTATTTCTATTTAAAATGTTATTTTGATCATTCCAGCGTGTTTCTAAGGCTGTTTTATGCTAGAAATCAAAGTTTCATAAAAAAATTCCAGTTAATAGAATTATGGGAGGTAATGGGTTAATGTTTTGGCGAACGAAATATATTATGAGCTACATATATTTTTTGAAAAAAATGTATTAAGTAGATTCTAAAATAAATTAAATAGAGCAAAATTTAGAGCAAATAATTAGAATTAGAGTCGAGGATATCTTTGAGATATATAAATATTATGTTAAAAACTGTGCCTCTGATACACGTTTAGCCTTTTATTGCAAAATTCAGATTAGATTAATATAAACCGAGATGCGTAACGTACATTACATTTAAGGATCATAAACACAACCCAGTAAAACGGTTTATGAACCCAACTAAAACTGATATTGGAATAATCAATAAGCCAATTATCGATCAGATAATTTCCAAAATTAAGGTTGTTCTTGTTCACCTCTTGGGAACAAATCCAACAGAATTATCACATAAGATTTTTCCTGTTATCACTGGTTTAAATCCATACATAAAGAAACCCGCACATTTATGCATATTTGATATACAGAAATATTACCTCTCAGTTTCGGTGTCCTATTAATGGATGCGATGAATTTCTGAAAACCTTTTCAGCCATCATTAATTCATCAGAAATTGTTATAATTTTTACACGCAAGGAAAACGCTTATTATTCCATGACAATACTATATGGATTAATAAGCGCTAGAACGTCCCGTTTTACTTCGGTGTAGGAGTAAAGGATTCCGCTAAGCTGAGTTATAGCAGGCCAGATATCTTTCACTGCTAACATGCCGAATTCCTACAACTGTTTTCTGTGATGACAGCTGACTTACACATTGAAGCATGAACAGCTTAACAAAACATATGAGAACGACCTTCTCTTTGGGTTTTCCCTTTTAACTTGAACTTAAAAATAACAATCAAATCTAATCTCAAGCTAATAAACTATCTCAATATTATGACCAATTTATATAATTCAAAGCTGCCCTCATACTGTAAAGCATGTGATTCATTATATTACATACATCGCCTTGTTAATCGCTCTAACATTCAACGAAAGTCAGTAATATCGCGGAACCCTTGACCGCTTACATGATAATATTGCACATTTCTCAAAAGGCCTATACAAGGGCTAGCGTGGCACTCCGTCGGTTACGACGATGAGGGTTCCAGTTGATCCGATCAACGGAACAGCCTGCTCGTGAAATTAACGTGCAAGTGGCTGAGCACTCCACAGACACGTGTACCCTTAACGTAGTTCTCGGGGAGATTCAGCGTGACACAGTGTGACAAGGCTGACCCTTTGAATTACAGGCACAACAGAAACAGGAAGTAAGAGTGAGAGAAAGTTGTGGTGAAAGAGTACAGCAGGGTTCGTCACCACCCCCTGCCGGAGCTTACAAGTCGTTTACATTGTCCCTAGTGTTTCACTGGTACTTAATTTATCGACCCCGAAAGGATGAAAGGCAAAGTCGACCTCGGCGGAATTTGAACTCAGAACATAAAGACAGACAAAATTCCACTAAGCATTTCGCCCGGCGTGCTAACGTTTCTGCCAGCTCGCCGCCTTAAATCTA
>NC_068995.1:13303828-13306449 GCF_001194135.2 Octopus bimaculoides
GGCACAAGGCCCGAAATTTGGGGGGAGGGGGCTAGTCGAGTAGATCGACCCCAGTACGCAACTGGTACTTAATTTATCGACTCCGAAAGGTTGAAAGGCAAAGTTGACCTCGGCGGAATTTGAACTCAGAACGTAAAGACAGACAAAATACCGCTAAGCATTTCGCCCGGCGTGCTAATGTTTTTTTATTTCTTTATTGCCCACAAGGGGCTAAACATAGAGGGGACAAACAAGGACAGACAAAGGGATCAAGTCGATTATATCGATCCCCAGTGTGTAACTGGTACTTAATTTATCGACCCCGAAAGGATGAAAGGCAAAGTCGACCTCGGCGGAATTTGAACTCAGAACATAAAGACAGACAAAATTCCACTAAGCATTTCGCCCGGCGTGCTAACGTTTCTGCCAGCTCGCCGCCTTAAATCTATAAATAACAGCATGTAATTATTGAGTTGAAAACCCTTGTGTGGGGTGGGGGGTGCACGTGTTCGTACGAGGGCATTGCTATCTCTCGGCGAAATAGAATTTCATTCATATGCTGAGCATATATATTTTATTAGGGAATCTAAAGTGTAATTCTTGATAGTGACTCACCAGTTTCATCTCAGTAGAAACTCAGCAGAAGGTTAGTTTAAAAATGAATTAATTCAGGATATGAGCTTGTGTCGTGTCCTAGTTTATATTTGGGATTGTGTGAAATTTGCTTCATGCACACGAGCGGAATTATAACAGAATAGGAGTGCTTCGACGAGTCTTTTACAGGAATTCTTGAATAGAACTTAAATAATTTTCTTTTTTAAATATCAAGATACATATATATTAATTTTTGTATGCATTACATACACATAAGCATGCATGCAATACAGTATTAGTAACGAAGATAAATAGTAATTAGTGTGTATGTGCAATGTGTGTGTGTCTAGTGTTTAGCGTTAACTGTCAGATAAAAGAGTACTCAATACCATGGAAAAGATTAATAGGATATTTTATTTTGGTCGAGTCTCTTGCTACTTTGAGTCTCACTAGGAGGTGTATAGAATCTTCAGACAAGTTGTCACAACTTGCCTGAAGATCCTGCGTCTCCTTACAGGTGACACTCACAGTTAAAGAAGCTGAATCGACCAAAATAATGTGTGTGAGTGCGTATGTATGTTTATGCATGAATATATAATATATATCATGTGGGGGGGGGGGCGGTTCATAGATCTCGATCTTTGTCGATTATTCAAATGAATGAAACAAGAAAGCAGTGTGAGAAAATGTACGAAAAGATATTCGTAAGCATCAAAATAAGACTAGTTATCAATGTTTGATTATTTAGCGAAAAGATATTAGAAAAAGTGTCACGCATTTATCTCTTCGATTGTTATATTTAGAACATCCATTTATTCACATGAAAAATGCGTGACATTTTCTGATATGACTATTATTAATGAAAATTTTTGTGTTAGTGAATAATTAAATTTTTATGTTTGTATGTATATGTTTTTATACATTGCATGACGATTTTTCAGGGTATGGCAGTTCTACCATGTGGGTATTAAACTATTATAAACAAATGGAAATTTATCAAGAAATATTAATGGAAATATCCGCAAGAATTCTCCAGTTACGATCTTTTCATATTTGCGAAAAGCTCTAATAGCCCTTTCTACTCCTCTGGGAAGCACAAATCACACTTATGGGATCTGTGGACACATAAATGTATTGGTACCCGAGTTCTATAATATATCAATCAATCTTATATCCGTTAGCATTATCAAACTTTAAATTCTGAATATATTAGGATATTGGGGTGGTAATGTTGCTGAGTATCTGAGTGTATACATATGTTGATAGAACCTTCTTTAAAAGACATTTTTATAAGCCCTAATAAGTTTTCCTTGCACTTTTATTTACAAGGGGGTATTTTAGCTCGACAAATTAAAGATTTACAAAGACTCATAAAATCTTTAAAAAATGCCTCACCACTTCGTTATCAAATTATGTCAGGAGTTTGAACGATGATATACTAGGTGCAGGAGTGGTTGTGTGGTAAGTCAGTAGCTTGCTTACCAACCACGTGGTTCCGGGTTAATGAAATTTTAACAGACATGTACTCTACTAAAAGTATTGAGTAATCGTTCAGTTAAATGTTCAATTGCTGTTATACTAAGTTCACATAAGAACACATTTTAACACAAACATACACACTCACACACACACACACACACACACACACACATACACACACACACACACACTTATGTATACTTCTGAATGTATATCTGTATATACATACATATATGTATATATATATATATATACATACATACATACATACATATATATATACATACATATATATACATACATATATATACATATATATGGGAGAATATACAAAAAATAACAACAGACGAGGACAGGTGGTGTAAATAACAAAAGTATATATTAGTATGACGCTCGGGAATACGGAAAGTCTTTGACGTTTCGAGCTACGCTCTTCAACAGAAAGAATACGGAGACAAGGAGAAAAACACGGAGAAAAAAAATTGAATAGTGTTCAGTCAACGGTCAATCATAATAATGGCCGATCATAACAATGACTGACCGGAAGTTAGAAATTCTTATTTCAGGAG
>NC_068995.1:13309356-13309902 GCF_001194135.2 Octopus bimaculoides
TATATATATATATATATATATATATATATGTATGTATATATATATAAATGCATGTTTGTATTGCTATGAATAAACAAATATGCGTGCATGCTTGTGTATGTGTGTATATACAGATAAACATATATATAAGCGCGTGTGTGTGTGTATATATATGATGGTATGCACAAAACATGCGTGTGTGCAAAATATACATACGCACAGGCTGAAGACAATAAACAACAACACAATACTCACGCAGACACACAACACACACACACACACACACATAGACACACACACTGGTATACACGTGCACAAGCTGCGATATCAGCAACGACACCGCAATATTGCTGGAAGCCTTATGTTTTTTGTCGTCACCAATGATAAGTGTTTTGTTGCCACCTCTGGAGTTATCTTCACAACTCTGCATTCTCTCTACGTTGCCGTATCTAGATTCCTATATCTGTTCCCAAACTCCGAATGATGTTGTAGTAATCCCCGTTCTGTCATTATCTATACTGACACAGATACATACATACATACATACATACATACATACATACATAC
>NC_068995.1:13309912-13310102 GCF_001194135.2 Octopus bimaculoides
TATATGTACACGGTACTTATATAATGTGATATATATTTTCGACATATCACAATAGTTTCGCCGAGGGCGCTGAGTGCTCCATATTGCAACAGAACTATGTAAATATGTGCACAGTTATTCATTTAGATACGATGATGAACATCACAATCAATACTGGTTTATATATATATATATATATATATATATATAT
>NC_068995.1:13311641-13312701 GCF_001194135.2 Octopus bimaculoides
TATATATATATATATATATATATATATATATATATATATATTTACCATGCGTCTGTATGCATGTATATGTTTGTGTGGATTGTGTATTTGTTTATGCGTATGTATATGCATGTGTGCGCATGTACGCATGTACATATATATATATACACATATATGTATAGATAGGTAGATAGCTAGATACATACATACATATATATATGTATATATATACGTATATATATAAACATAAATATATATGTATGTGTATGTATATATATATATATATATATATATATATATATATATAAACATACATACATTAAAATGCAATTGAAAATGAGTGACACGTGTGTGTGTGTATATATAATATATATATATATTCATTTAACTGCGGCCATGCTGGAGCAGCACCTTGAACAGCAGCAACAACAACAACAATATATAATACATATACATATATATACATATATACCTAAAACGAAAGATTGCCGTCTTAGACAACAATAGATAATGTATTTTGAAAAACAAGATGGGTGATCATATATGGAGCGCTTTTGATTGTGGATCTGCTTGAATATGGCTCTGTTAGGGGTTGCGGCTGTAATTTGCTGCGGTTGTCGTTCAGCTTTCTTAAAATAGCAACCAATTTCCCCTCACATTGCTTTTCATTGTTCTCAGTGCACATCAGGTGATGTATTCCTAGATGTACTGTGACTAAAGAAGAGAAGAATAAACGAGATAGTTACGACAGAGACGTCGTTCATCGTGGGGCAACTGGGAATTAAACAACAACAACAACAACAACAACAACAACAACAACAACAGCAACAACAACAACAACAACAACAACAACAACAACAACAACAGCGTCAACAAGAATAGCGACCAATACAGCAACAGCAATAACATCAATACATGCTAATTAACATTATTTCATATTTTAATTAGTTCAAATTTCATAAATAAAAGACCTTTTCAGTTTCACAAACCAGATTCAATGTTCTTTTTAGAAGCCTTCTACGTAATTCCCCGTAGCCTATCTGTTCGACAAAAGGAGAACGATGGAATAATTACGAACCTT
>NC_068995.1:13313436-13316667 GCF_001194135.2 Octopus bimaculoides
GGTGGTGGTGGTGGTGGTGGTGGTGGTGGTGGTGTTTAACCCAAGGTCAGCTGCGTCAAACTAGTCTCTTTTGTATATCGAAATATTCAATGTCTGGTGTATCATCCCTTAATTTATTAATAAATATTGACACGATAGGGTGTTTGATTTTGAGGGATATCTGCTTGTTATTTCTAGCAGACCGATCGACATTAAGACGCTTCCTTGTCCGCTCCTTCGTATCTCAGTCGTGTTATTTTGGTAACGTGAGAAGACTGGTAGGAGTAGCAGAGTACTCCTACGACCGTCTCGTGTTACCCAAACAACACATACTAGGTAACTAGGCCACGGTAGAGCGCCGAACAAGAAAATGCCCCATGGTGTTCGCTGTCTCTTCCCCCTGGGTTAGTGTTTCTAATATTTTTATCTGCAATTTATCTCGCCTTTACTACGCCTTTACCATAAAAGTTGAAGCTCTGGAACAGTCGTGGGTAAATTGCTGCCTGCGAGACTTTCTGAATAGCAAGACTAAACGAAAAATTACTTTGAACTTTTTAGTAGTGCGGCCCGCCTGATGACGAGTCATGTTTCATGCGGCCCGCTTCCCGAAAAAAGTTGCCCGTGGCTGTTCTTGACTTTACAGTTATGGTTCTCAGATATATAATTCTTTTATTCTTTTACTTATTACAATCATTGGCTGCGGCCATGCTGGAGCACTGCCTTAAAGGTTATAGCCGAACAAATCGCCTCCATTACTTGTTTTCTTAAAACTCTGGTACTATTTTTTGTCGGTCGCTTTTGCCGTGCAGCGAGATTATGGGGATGTAAACAAACCAGCATCGGTTGTCGAACGGTAAGGAGACGAACTAGGGTACGCGGGTATTTTGAAAATACCTGACGAAGTGAAGACCGTGCCTTGCATAGTTACGGGTTGGCCCTTGGCAAGGCAAGGCAAAGCACCCATTCAACCACTCTGCCAGGGATACAGCAAAGTCACGGGATTGCAAACATGGCAGAGTGTAGAGAGGTAACGGAAGAGCTCAACTGAGCCAGCGGTGCTTGTTTACACTGATGCTGAGCGGAGGAAGCCTAGACGATCAACGATTTTGATCACTAAACTCTACCAAGTGAGTAACCTCAACGTATTCATAGCGGTGGCGTCCATGGTCGTGTAATCAGCTGATGAAAGATTCACCATGACTCAAGCTTCCAATTCAAGTTCATAACAAGAGCACTCAGAGAGCGCAAACCTCCGCCAAAGCAACACCAACGTCGTCTCAACGATTAGCCAGATATGATTTTTAGAAGGAGAATATCTGAAATAAACTCGACTGCTCTCACTAACGAGAATACTAAAAATGAACCCAACCGCTCTCAAAAATTCTATCGGTGACTTTTTTGCCGAACCGCTAAGTCACGGGTGCGTAAACACACTACCATCAATTGTCAAGCGATGGTGGGGCGGGGGGGACACACAGACACAAAGATACGCACACACACCTACACATACATACATACATATATATATATATATATATATATATATATATATTTACGACGGGGTTCTTTCAGTCTCCGTCGACTAAATCCACTCACAAACCTTGGTCGGCCCGAGGCTATAGTAGAAGACATTTGACCAAGGTGCCACGCAGTGGGACTGAACCCGGAACCATGAAGTTGGGAATTTTATTTATTTACTCATTTACTTCTTTATTTATTTTGTCAAGACCGATAGAAAAACTGCAGAATATATTCAAACATTTCACTCTTAAATATCGCAAACGCTTCACAACGTACTAAAATATTCAAGCTGTCTGGGTTAAAATTAGTTTCTCTGATTCAGAGATGGCAGTGAATGATTTCTTGTGCTCAAACAAAACAGAAGCATTTGTTAATTCAATATTTGCACTACCGTTCTATAAATGCTACCTTGAAAAAATCTTGAAGATGAGATAGCAGCATATTATGGAATTGCTGCAGATGGAAATAATCTCAATTCAATAAAACCATTTCCTGTAATTATTCAGTACTTTTGACTGGAAGAATAATGGTTGTTTTTACAGTCAAAACTGATTGAGTTATAGAACACACGTAATGAGACTGCAGACACATTTACTAATTACATAAAGGAAATTCTGGAGAAAATGGTCTCTCTTCACAGGTGACAACTACAGTACAAATGTTTGGAAGAATTCAGGCGTAATGAAGACGGCAATAGTTTGCTCGTAAATCTGAATGACATGTTCGCTAATCTGAATAAAATGTTTGCAAATATGAAGGAAATTAATTGAAGTGATTTGCCAATCGCATATTTTAACCCTTTGCTTGTCCAAAGCATTTTCGTAAGTTTGCGCTAAATGTTCGCGTTTGTTTTCAGACTATTAAGTTAACATTTGTATCATGCGTTCTGAGTAATACAAAGCTTCCGTTTCATAAGTCCCAAGTTATTCTGGTGGGTGAAAAACATTGGAGAATATGTAGCATATATGATATGTAGACGCCAGGAAAATATGTCCGGAGTAACATATGTGTAAAAGGTTGATAGTTGCAATAGAAGTATTAGTCTCTCTCTCTATCACCTTTCAACAAAATTATATATTAAGAAAACAGTAGAACAATTAACAACATAATAAAAATAAGTTTTATTTTTGGTGATGCTTGGTTTTACAAATCCTGTGTTATTCAGCCTGGCAGCCGCTGGTTGACTTGTGATCAGCATTGGAAGGTTAAAGGCTTCGTTGAGGAGCAAGTTGTTGTCACGTGGAAGGCATCGTGCTAAAGAGGGTTAGAAAACGCGCGAAGCGCTTTAAGTACTGGTTTAACTACGCATGCGCACTCGATGGGCCTCCGAGAAGGCAAGTCCCTTGCGTATGCGTAGATTGTACTTCCTTAATGGCGGCCATAATTTCGCGCCACTACATATGTAATACAGAGGACAGGCAAAAAGATAACCAACTATGCCTACCACGCAGCAAAAATTGGATACGCGATATTGAAAATATTATCCGCACGATTTATCAATATTTTCTACATAGTTTGAATTGGACGTCTCATGGAGTATTATGATTTTATTGAAATTGACTGCAGAAGCTCCTCGTCCTATTGAAAGACTCGCTGTCTGTCATTAATGTCTGGTATAGTTAGACAAATACAGGGCTTTCCTGCTTTAAAACCCTTCCTTTTATAATAATATTAGGTTGTTCGGAAAGTTCGTGCCAATTTATAGTAGCTTACCTTTCGACTTATTTGCCA
>NC_068995.1:13316767-13319665 GCF_001194135.2 Octopus bimaculoides
ATATATATATATTTAGAATGAGGAAACTGCTGCTCATTAAATTCCACACAATCCTGACAGTAATATACCTTGCTGCAATTACGTCCAATGCAAGGAGTCTGAGATTACTGCCGATGGCAAACTGTTGTATCTGTCATCCACCATCACGGCTGTTGATTCAGTGATCCAGAGTGACCCATCCCTATCTGTTTCCACCGGGTTTTGAACATCAACGCACCTTTGACATGAGAAGCAATAGAAATTGTTAGCATTCGCCCAAGGTGCCGTCACGAATCTTCGAAGGCAACGAGAAGCTTAATGTCTCTTTCTCGGGTTGACTTCAAAGAGCGTCAAGTACCGTACTCTAATATATCTATTGTGATCGGTTCAGTCCATTGCATTCCGTCCCTTTAACAGTTGATTCTGTGACTAATTATAACAAACACTTCTTAGTCTTTTTTTTTTCTTGCCAACTTGTGTTTATATTATAGATTCCATTGGCTAATTTTGAGATCTTTCCTACCCCCACCCTAATTATGTACGGTATTTTCATTGGGCAGTTTGATAAATATCTAATTTGTTTAATTAGGTAACTAATTGGTGATTGATTCATTAGAAATAATTATTAACGTTTATGTTTTGCCAGTTATAAAATTTAACTGTAATTGGAATTCAAGATTTTTTTAAAACTCACGATTAATTAATAAACTGAATTATTTAATTTACTCATTCATTCATTAATTAATTCATTCATTCATATTTAATTAAATAGTTCAATGTTGATTTTTAATGGTATTTTTACTCATTCATAATTTTCACGATGCTGTTTGTATGAAATAAAATAAATATTCATTTTTAACGTAGGCACACAAATTTAAAGAGGAGCAAAACAGATGATTTAATTGTTTTGTTTTTTTTATATTATCTACACCACCACCATCACCTCAGAATGTGCAGTAAACTTGCCCTAAAGTAGTATTCTCCATCTTTTATAGATTGGTGCCCCCTAACACTAAATGATGTTCCATAGACGCCCACCGCTCAACTGAATATGGCCGCCATTTTCTTCTTTGTTTATTCATGTCTATTGTTGAAAGTAATTGGGAGAAAATCTAAATGAAGTATCTTGTATTTAATTACGGAAGAATCAATAATTTACCAATATTTGGTTTCCGATTTAGACACAAGGCCAGCAACTTTAAGGGAAGTGTATTAGTCGATATCATCGACTCTTGTACTAAACTGGTACTTTATTGAATCGAGTGCAGAAGAATGAAAAGGAAAAGTTGACCTCGGCGGAATTTGAACTCAGAACATAAATTGGCACTCCGTCGGTTACGACGACGAGGGTTCCAGTTGATCCGATCAACGGAACAGCCTGCTCGTGAAATTAACGTGCAAGTGGCTGAGCACTCCACAGACACGTGTACCCTTAACGTAGTTCTCGGGGATATTCAGCGTGACACAGTGTGACAAGGCTGACCCTTTGAATTACAGGCACAACAGAAACAGGAAATAAGAGTGAGAGAAAGTTGTGGTGGAAGAGTACAGCAGGGTTCGCCACTATCCCCTGCAGGAGGAGCCTCGTGGGGCTTTAGGTGTTTTCGCTCAATAAACACTCACAACGCCCGGTCTGGGAATCGAAACCGCGATATTATGACCGCGAGTCCGCTACCCTAACCACTGCGCCTCCTTCCCGCTATAGCAGGAATAAGATAAACAACATTTCTGCTGGATTCCCAGTAAAATGGTAATTCACAACACACGTAGAAAAAGAAGATGCAGCTGATTCTGTCCATTAGCTTGCTTGCAATCATTATTCTTGAGCTGTATATGTAACTATTTATTTTTTTGCTCAGGAGCCCAGGTGGAGAATAAAGTTAGACACAGGGGCCCAGGTAGGTATGAGTTAAAATCAACTCCAATTATTCGTGTTATTGGCCCCAGGAAAACGAAAGACAAATTGTGAATCGAGCTTACGACGTAAAAAGTTGTAACTAAATAACGCAAAATATTTTACTATTCTCGTCTTACCGTTCCTCCCATCCTCCCAACTTTGAGAAGTGGAAATAAAATTTTGCTATGCTGCATGCGGTGCATCATAGTAAACTGAGCCAACATATACGAAAAGATCAAAAAACGAAATAGCGAGACGCAATATGACACATACATTTAGCAACAAGTCAACGACCTTGACACATAAATTAATGCTTTCTTGGTCAATGTCCTTAGCAATTAGTCACGGAATATGGAAACCAGAAGATAAAGAAAAACCGGTCCCAATAATGGTATATTTTTTAAACAAGTCGTATGTAAAGAAGTTGAAACATGATAAAAGGAAATACTTGAAGCCAGCATGAAAATACGAAATGCTACAGGCTTATACAAACAGCTGTGGTTTTCTACAATCGGTGTGTTGTGTCAGAGACGAAGCCAGGTTTAAATTTTAATGGGAGCAAGCACACTAAAAATGGGTGCAGTGATACACACCAAAAAATTTTTAACTTGTTTCACTTATATTACACGGGGGGAATTTCAACCATGTTTCGTGGTCTGCTACCACAACAGCTCCTTTATAGGATCCAGTTAGCTCAAGACATCATCAGGAGGAACCACGTCCGGTTTCGGCCCCTACTCCTCTACCGTTTTGACGTGGCGGCCCCCCCCCCTTTCGGAGGTGTCATCAACTCTGGTGTTTTATTCTTTTACTTGTTTCCGTCATTTGACTGCGGCCATACTGGAGCACCGCCTTAAAGAGTTTTTAGTAGAACAAATCGACTCCAGAACTTATTTTTCGTAAGCCTGGTATTTATTCTATCGGTCTCTTTGCCGAACCGCTAAGTTACGGGGACGTAAACACACCAACATCGGTTGTCAAGTGATGTTGGGGGACATTTAGTAACACTATAACAAACTAAT
>NC_068995.1:13320534-13323296 GCF_001194135.2 Octopus bimaculoides
CCCCCCTCTCTCTCTCTCTCTCTCTCTCTCTCTCCCCTCTTTCTCTCTCTATTCAACAAAGATTAAATTGACACAAGCCAAACGAGGGGCCTCTACGCTGTCATGTGACTTGTATTTGAATAAAATACAAATTTCACATCAAATTTTCCTCAAATTACCCGCCAATCATCCTAACACATAGCGCAGTCCTAGATATACCGTATTTGAACAAGAAAACACTGGTGTGTCGCTGCTAGAATGCAGAGTCTAACTCAATGATCCTCAACCATGTTTTTATGCTTATGGACCCCTTTGATTCCAGTTTTACTCTACTGGGCCTCCATAGCCATTCGGTGTATATAGCATATACATATATAAAGAGTGAAGGAGCATGGTTTAGTGGTTAGGGCATGCGGCTCACGATCGTAAGGTCGTGAGTTCAATTCCCAGCGACGTTTTGCGTCCTTGAGCAAGACACTTTATTTCACGTTTCTGCGTTTGTCTCCCACCACCACTTGTTAACCGGTGTTGGTGTGTCTACGTCCCCGTGACTTAGCAGTTCGGCAAAAAGGTTCGACAGAATTAGTACCAGGCTTTTAAAACAATAATAAGTCGATTCATTCGACTAAAAATTCTTCAGAGCAGTGCTCCAGCATGGCCGCATTCTAACGACTAAAACAAGTAAAAGATAAAAGAGAAACCCAACATATAAGGAAAAGTTTGAAAAAATACCACAAATACACATATATACGCATGTACACACGCACGCATACACACAGACATGCGCGTGCGCACACACATACACACAGACATGCGCGTGCGCACACACATACACACACACACACACACACGTGCACACACACATGACAGAAGAGGGCAAGAATATAGGTGAAGCATTTATTCTACTAAATAAAAGCCTGGAGAAAATTTACAGATGTTATTGTCATCAAGAATGTTACACGATCGGATCCAAAGGCTTAATATTCGGTGACGTGACGCGTCGTTAACTAATAAATAATCAATACTCACATTTTTCAAGGCAGCGAGCCGGCAAAGACGTTAGCACGCCGGGTGACATACTTAGAGGTATTTCGTCTGTCTTTATGTTCTGAGTTCAAATTCCACCGAGGTCGACTTTGCCTTTCATCCTTTCGGGGTCGATAAATTAACTACCAGTTGCGTACTAGGGTCGATCTAACTGACTAGCACCCTCCCCAAAAATTTTGTGCCTAAACAGAAAAGATTATCAAATCTTTTTATATATATTCGTTCCTTTTTTATATATTTTATTTTACTTTTATTTATTGTTTATTTTATTTTTTATTGTTATTCTATTTTACTTTTATTTTAATTCATTCTTATTTTATTTTATTTCTTATTCATCTATTTATTTATCTTTGCATTGTCTTCCAATTGATTTCACTCAAATTTAATCATTTCAGCAGAAAATAATAACAATAATAATAATAATAATAATAATAAAAATTTATAAAAAAACGGAATTAACAAAATAAAAATAAAAAATCGATGTGAGAGAAAAAAAAAGACGAAAGTTAGGAAACATGAAAATTATTCTTTAGGGAAAGTATTGTATTAAATTTCTACAAATTCCATTTTTACATTGAAATTTTCTTCGTTTTACTACTTGGCAGAATTTTCATAACCAACTTCAACAAATTTAATTTTGTGTTTGAATTTCATTTGCTTTACCATATCCTACTATTAACAATAAAGTATATTGATGAGAAAAAAAGAAGCTAGCGGAAATACTAAAAGAAATTAGAAAAATGTAGATTTTTCCAAGTAGAAATTTTATATATTTTTTTATATTGCTAGATATTTGTTTTTATTTTATATTTCTTATTTCTAGATTTTTATTTTTATTTTATATTTCTTTTTTCTAGATTTTTATTATTTATTTTTTGTTTTATTTTCTAGATTTTTATTTTTTATTTTTTGTTTTATTTTCTAGATTTTTATTTCTTTTATTTACCTTTTTGCGGTGTAAATTGAGAGTTTTTTTATTTTGTTTTGTTTTTTGTTTTGTCGTTATTTATTTATTTATTTTCTTTTGTATGTCGAAAGAAAATGAGAATCCTCCAGGCATATCGCAATAAAATGAAGAAATACTGATTAATAAAAAGAATTGTAATGGGTAGGGATGGGGGTTGGTGCATGTGAAAAAGAAATGCAAACCTGTTCACCTCATGTAGGAAGTTTTATCTTTTACTTGTTTCATGCATTAGACTGCGGCCATGCTGGAGCACCGCTTTGAAGAATTTTTAGTCGAACGAATCAACACCCAGTACCTTTCTTTAAAGCCTGGTACTTATTCTATCGATCTTTTTGCTGAGCTGCTAAGTTACGGGGGCGTAGGGACACCAACACCGATTGTCAAGCGGTGATGGGTAACAAATAAAACACAAAGACATACACACAAGATATATATATATATATATATATATAGATAGATAGATATAAATGAGAATGTGTGTCTGTCTGTCTGTCTGTCTGTCTGTGTGAATCCCTAAAACTCGAGAACTACGCAACCAATTTCATTCAAATTTTACAGATGCCTTACTTAGGGTTCCAGTTGTGTTTTAGTCAAAAAAAATTTTAACTTCTTGCAGAGTTCGAGCCCACGGCAACATAATATCTCCTCCACTATTTAAGTATTACGTGTCAAAAGTGAAACAAAAACACTCATGTCAAATACTTTCACTTTAAAAATGAAACTATTCTACTAACTGAAACAATCACATTTCGATACTGTAATGACAGAT
>NC_068995.1:13325210-13327949 GCF_001194135.2 Octopus bimaculoides
ATACAGCAGCAGCAGCAATTGAGTTCGTGAGAGAGACGCCAGTAAAATCATCAAAAGCAATACATAGCTTGCTGCAAGGATCTCAACCATGGGATATGAAAGTGGACTTAAGGGAGAGAGATTGCAGTTTCCCCAAGTTGTCCATACAACCCTGAGGCCAATTTATATATTTTTGATGTTGATGAAATTTTAACCCGAACATAACAGATGAGCATTATTTGTAGTTCAACGGTACAACAGTGTAAGACTACCCTTTCAGATATACTTACATTGTGATTTCTGCAATGTGGTGCATAAATTGTCAAGTAAATGAGACGCATCTTTGCCTCCACTGATTCACTTGCAAAGTGTTGAGTAAAATTATTTCGTTGCAGACCTCCTTTGGGTCTTTTTATTATCACTACGACACACATGGTGGTCTGAAAAAGCCAAGAAAATTATCGTGATTGAACTAACAGTTTCGTGGAAAGAGGGGTGCGATGAGGCCCATGAGAGCGTTCTGCAGGATTGCAGGGAGTAGAGGAGGCAGATATGGCTTTTCCCAGTCGAGGTTGGCAGTAGGGGATTGCCTGCTCAGTCGGCATGAAGGATGCTTACAACAATTGGAATGAGAGGTAAGGTGTGAATGGTGGCTGTGCGCAAGATGAGAGAAGCAGCTGAAAGGGCTTCTTGCTGGCTTTGGAGTAAGCGAGAAGAGTTAATCTGGAAGCCAGGAGGAGATGAGGAGCAGTGACCTGGCCACTTCTGCTGACCCACCAACGGGAGGGTGTTACAGTTCAGGGTCGAAACACCTATATAAAGGTATAATATCCAATCTTTTTGCTGTGTTCACGGTTCTACTGTTCCGAGTTTACTTTCTTGTCTATAAAATACCGAACACATTCGATGCTTCCAAAAAGTTTGTTTATAAAATGGAGTAGCATACCCAAAGATATTATTATTTAGCGTTAAAATTGACAATAAGTACGACAAGCGGGTCGTTTAGCTTAATGGTAAAGTACTCAACCGATATCAGAAGGGTACGCGTTCAAGTCACATAGCTTTCAGTTTACAACTTTTTTTTTTTTTTTCGTCTTATAAGAGTAAAATTTTTCTGTTGTTTTCGCGGCTGTACCACTTCCGAAATTTCTACTTCTAATAATCTACCTCTAAAGCACTTAAGCCCCTTTGCACTTGACATTTTTTTTTTTCAGTGAACAAAATGGTGGCTATTATCAATTGAAGTAGAAGCACGATATCTCAATGTAAATTAGCCATTGTCATTTTAGGATAATCGCCTTTTGGTTTTAAATATTAGATTGTTACTAATAACTTAGATAACGTAGTTATTTCTAACTTAATAATACCACCTGATACAATCTGTTAAGTTACTTTTAAGTGAAGTTTTGGGGTATCGTGGTCCCTTCAAATAGGGAGTTATTGTTGACTGACATGTATGCAAGTAAAGGTGGCTTATCTGGTATCCCTTGAAGAAATTTGTCTAGGGTTTCATCTGAAAATGAAGAGATTATTTTTCTTTTTTCTTTTCTAATCATTAGAGATATGAAAGGTAAAGTTGACCCCGGCGGAATCTGAACTCAGATGGAAATGAGTCGGAAGAAATAGCGAAAGGCATTTTGTTCGACGCTTTGATGATTCTACCAGTTCGCCGCCTTCAATTCAATATATAGTAACAAAATATTTTCATTTTAATGTAAGCTATATTTTATTGATATGACAGTCGTGTCTCCTCTTTGTAAGTGTTTGAATTATCCTTAGTGCTTTGCAAATTAACAAAAATGAATTGAGTCAATCACGGGCTTATTTAAATTGATAACACTGGATAACACAATTTTTGTCTTTGGATATCAACTGTTATTTCAAACTTGCTTATCCCTAGAAAGTGGAGGCGCAATTGCCCAGTGGTTAGGACAGCGGATTCGTGGTCATAGGATCGCGGTTTCGATTCCCAGACCGGGCGTTGTGAGTGTTTATTGAGCGAAAACACCTAAAGCTCCACGAGGCTCCGGCGGGGGATGGTAGTGAATCCTGCTGTACTCTTACACCACAACTTTCTCTCACTCTTTCTTCCTGTTTCTGTTGTGCTTGTAATTCAAAGGGTCAGCCTTGTCACACTGTGTAACGCTGAATATCCCCGAGAACTACGTTAAGGGTACACGTGTCTGTGGAGTGCTCAGTCACTTGCACGTTAATTTCATGAGCAAGCTGTTCTGTTAATCGGATCAACTGGAACCTTCGACGTCGTAAGCGACGGAGTGCCAACAACAACCCCTAGAAAGTATGAAAAATAGTTAATATTTCCTTCAAATTTTGTTTGTGTTTATTTATTCAACCCCAAAAAATCCTTCTTATCACATGGCTATGATGCACCCCCGCTACTCCTGCTCATTTTTCAGAGATGCACATATTATCAGCCACTAAGGGACATGCTCAAGTTATACAACTGATAAGCAAATCTGTATTATTGAGCAGAATATTTTTTATAACGATCTTTCTGCTTCAGCAACTCAGCGCTGAATCTATCTGAAATGTATCAGAAAATTGGTCAGTTTTAATACATTGATGTTCAGGTCACAAAAACAAAGTTTGAAAGGAATCGTAGTCATTTCCTTTAATTTCTAGATGGAAGCAAATAGGAAATAACACTTATTGATCAAAGACAAAAAAGAAAATTAAAATTCTGTTACACAGTGTAATGAAAACTACAAACTAGCGAACCTTCACTGCTCGATTCAAAAC
>NC_068995.1:13328119-13330619 GCF_001194135.2 Octopus bimaculoides
TTGTTGTTGTTGTTGGCACTCCGTCGCTTACGACGTCGAGGGTTCCAGTTGATCCGATCAACGGAAAAGTCTGCTCGTGAAATTAACGTGCAAGTGGCTGAGCACTCCACAGACACGTGTACCCTTAACGTAGTTCTCGGGGAATATTCAGCGTGACACAGTGTGACAAGGCTGGCCCTTTGAATTACAGGTACAACAGAAACAGGAAGAAAGAGTGAGAGAAAGTTGTGGTGGAAGAGTACAGCAGGGTTCGCCACCATCCCCTGCCGGAGCCTCGTGGAGCTTTAGGTGTTTTCGCTCAATAAACACTCACAACGCCCGGTCTGGGAATCGAAACCGCGATCCTATGATCGCGAGTCCGCTGCCCTAACCACTGGGCCATTGCGCCTCCACAAAGAAATTTATTACATAATTTTAAAATACGATTTTTAAAACCTTACACCAGAAAATTGAGCTACGATAGTCTTTAAGTCAATGAAATAGCAAAAATAACTTAAATACATTTCAATACATTATTTTGGTATCAGTCGTTTCTGAACATGAAAAAGGATTACTGCCATTTTAACACATCATGAAACGGAAGCTTCTACAATCACTTTTATTTTCATAGCAAATCAAATAAACGTTAAATTTTCTGCTATATCCGCTGTTCGTTGTACACAAAGTAGGAAAATTGACGAGATTTGCATCGGCAATTCACTGGTCAGTTTTATAAGAGATCTGATACTTTAACGGATCATTGTTTTGAAAAGTTATGCAATTACGTGCGCGCGTGTGTATATACGTATATGTACTTGTGTGTGAGTGTATATGTGTGTTTGTTTGTGTGTTGGGGGCGGGGTGCATGTGAGTGCTTGTGTGTGTTGTATACGTGTGTATGTGTGAGTGAGGCGGGGGAGTGTGATTTCTTTGCGATTTATTTTATGCTTTTTTTCTTTTGCGGAACTGAACCCGATCGCTAACAAAGTGGCAAAGTTATTTTGTTTAAGTCAAGACAACTCTTTAAGTTTGTATTTACCTGAAATGGTTAATGTATGCACGTGCGCGCGCAGGTGTGTGTGTTTGCTTGCTTACGTGTGTGTGTGTACTTGCGTGTGTGTGTGTGCGTTGAGCGCATGTATGATGGGGTATAAACTTGCACTCGTGGTAGTCCGTGTCACTATTGAACCCAACCGTGTGTTTAATTACACTTTATATCTGTGCGTGTATATACATTCCATATGTATATATGACCTTGTGCATATATCCCCGAGAACTACGTTAAGGGTACACGTGTCTGTGGAGTACTCAGCCACTTCCACGTTAATTTCACGAGCAGGCTGTTCCGTTGATCGGATCAACTGGAACCCTCGACGTCGTAAGCGACGGAGTGCCAACAACAACAACAACATCCATGTATTCATGTGAGTATACATTTGTGGGTACGCTGGTGTGTATGTAAATATATGTTTACATTGAACCGGTGGTTCTCAATTTGGGTTCACATGGCCCTTAGGTGGGGTTCACATAAGATTTTGTTCTAAAACATTTATGTGCAATAAAATGGTCATACTTCTACAATACGCCAAATATTTCGACAATTTTTTATACAATTCTTAATAATATTTAATTATAAAAATAAAGTAGGATCTTTTAAGCATTGAATGTCTTTGAGGGTCCAGTAAAATAAGATAGGAATCAAAGGGTTTCATGGACAAAAAATGGTTGAGAACCACTTTTTATCTATGGACCCCTTTGATTACTATTTTATTGTGGTGGACCCCCGTAGTCATTCAATATTTAAAAACTAGTTTTATAGATGCTTTCTTTCAAAATTCCTATTTTGTTTTTCATATATTAACTTGTGTAGGTTGAACTATGTAAAAGGTTTACTAAAGAAACCTAAGCTGTTTCTTCCAAATAAGTACATCAAAAGCAAAATTTTTTTCATGGGCCCTTAATATTTACTAGTTTGCTTGCATGGACCCCAAAAATCGTATATAGAACCCTGGGGTCATATAAATCCGGGTTGAGAGCCACTGGTCTAATAGAAGGTCTGTACGTTAATCCCGAAAGTTTGTTACATACGTTTGTATTACCAGTATATTTCTGTCAATTAGATTTATTACTACCGTAGCACTTTATCTTACATAGCTTTAGATTGTCGCAAGAGTCCAATGGCTGACGGCACCAAATTTCAGTTAACCCATTAAGTCCCACTCTCCTGTAAATAGGACACTAAATGAAAACATTGAATAAGCTATATCACATTGTCTCCGTGTCCTAGTTATAGGACACTGAGTATTTCCATTTCTACTTGAAGTAAAGGAGTTTTAATAATTATTTTTTTCATTTTAACCTATTTTCAATCATCTGTGAAAATTTAAAAGTAATATTCAGAAATGTAAGTACTCTGGGACTTAATGGGTTAATATCTCACTTGTCAATGAACATACAATTCTGCAGCCGATATAATTACTCTTTTTCTGATACGATGATAAACACTTTATGTCAGCAGTTT
>NC_068995.1:13331857-13332814 GCF_001194135.2 Octopus bimaculoides
GACAGACAGATAGATAGATAGATAGATAGATAGATAGATAGATAGATAGATAGATAGATAGATAGATAGACGTGCACCTATACTTGTACATGTGGATATAAGAACGACTGTACGTATTTACGTGAATGCATGTGTGTGTGTGTATGCGTGTGTGTCTGTGTCTGTATGTCTGTGTCTGCATGTCTGTGTCTGTGTGCGTGCTTGCTTGCCTGCGTGCGTGCGTGCGTGCGTGCGTGCGTGCGTGTGTGTGTCTGTGTGTGCGTGTGCGTGCATACGTGCAATGCATGAACTCTGAATCGATTCTCTACCGACTCAATCCCCAACGCTCCAGCCCAGCTCCTCCTCCGAGTCTCTTGGAAATCCTTCCAGTGATTACAGTTGATTAACAACTACAAACTTCGTGTAATAAATCTTATATCTCATGACAGTGATTTCTTTCCGGTTTCATCTCTTTATTATATTTATTTATTTACTTACTTACTTACTCACTCATTCATTATTTCATCTCTCTTTGTCTTCTTTCATTCTTCCTTTATTTCTTTCGTTCTTCCCTTCTTTCTTTCTTTCTTTCTTTCCTTCTTTTTACATAATAACTAACTGTGTGATAAATCCGCCGATCGTGTTCCACTAGTTTCTCGCATGCACAAAAATATCAAAATATAAATCTATTTACCTATACGATTTCTGTGAATGAATCAAAGACGTGCTGGTCTACGTGAAATATTGATTTTGTACCGGTCTCACTGGAATGTGAAGCTATCAGCCTAGTCGGAAAGCATATAATAAACGGCCTATTCATAAAAATCTTCTCTGAATAACGACTCTAAACGTGCTAAGCGGTATGACGCAAGTAAAACGTTGAACCAAGCTCGCTGTCTTCTTCGTTTTCGTATTGTGTTGTATTATATCGTATGTACTTATTATATATATATATATATATATATATATATATATATA
>NC_068995.1:13334267-13336143 GCF_001194135.2 Octopus bimaculoides
CTTGAGCAAGACACTTTATTTCACGTTGCTCCAGTTCACTCAGCTGTAGAAATGAATTGCGATGTCACTGGTGCCAAGCTGTATCGGCCTTTGCCTTTCCCTTGGATAACACTGGTGGCATGGATAGGGGAGGCCGGTATGCATGAGTGACTGCTGGTCTTCCATAAACAACTTGCCCGGACTTGTACCTCGGAGGGTAACTTTCTAGGTGCAATCCCATGGTCAGTCATTACTGAAGAGGGTCTCAGCATGTATGCTTACACACTCACACAAACGTACCTGGAGGACTGACAGAACTGTTAAAGCATCGGACTAAGTTCCTTGAAGTTTTTATTTCAGCTCTTTATGTTCTGAGTTCAAATTTCAACGAGGTTAGCTTTGTTTCTTCACCCCTCCGGAGTCGACAAAATCAGGTACCAAGGTACTGGAGTCAATAGTCTCGACCAGCCGCCTTAAATCTAAATCGCTAGCTTTGTACCTAGATTGGCTTCAAATTTAGTCACAAGTCCAGCAAGTTGGATTGAGGAGGTAAGTCGATTACAGCGACCCCATTGCTCAACTCGTACTTACTTTATCGATCCCAAAAGGATGAAAGGAAAAGTCTACCTCGACGGAATTTGAACTCAGAAATTTTGTATCTATATTAGAAGCAAAGTGCAGTAGATGACAGGGTCACAAACGAAACTGAACCAAAGCCATGGACACCCGCGCACAAGGCCACCACAAATAATTGACCCAAAGTAGCTACCATTAATAGCAGTGCAAAATATGACATTAATTTTATAGTTGAATATCAGAGGCTTGTTATAGCTCAACGAAAGCGAAATTCCATACCTGAGAGATCTTTTCGCATGCAATGAAGCAACATGCAAAGCGGTTACAGAAAGACATGTATCTGATTGCTACCTTTAAAGAAAAGGAACAGCAAATAATTCTGTCTGCTACGACAAGATGTAATCTTAGTTCCAGAATGAAGCCAATTCCTTCCATTCAACCTGGAGACCAGCAATTCAGGAAAACCCCTTTTAAGAAATGAATATCCCTGATGAACTTCTGATTGGTTTGTGCTAATTAAAACGTGGAATAATTGATGAAGTTTCTTCAAAAGCATCGTCACTTTCTACACTTCTGTTACCTTCTACAACATCTGGCATGTCTGATTTATGACCATCATTTAGAAACTGCGAATAACTACCAGGACGGGTGAAAGAAAGATTAAAAGTGTAATATATTAAGATTGTGGAAGAGGCTTTCATGTTTATTCTTAAGTCAGGAGATATCTACTTGCTATGGTTATTTCGAGTGATGCCATTGGTGTTAACAAAACAAAAATAACAATCGTCACACTGTTCTTTTGTTCTTATCGTTTTCTTCCAAACTATTAGTTATCCAAATTTCGAGCATCCCTTTCTATTAGTCTATTGCCACAAATAATCTGTGCTAATTATGCATACGATATGACTTATCACGGCCGTGACTTTCTTTGGTCTCCATTCTACACTTTGAAAAAGTAAAATAAGCTCTATTTTTGAAAAACCAGAAATAGGTTTCCTATGTTCATTCATGGTTCACTCACCACAAATGAAGAGGAAATAGATCAGGATGATTCGGTCATCTTCTTCGTCAGGAAGTCATATCGTCTGTTGAAAGAAAAAAAACGATAAATAAATTAAATTAGATTCTCTACTTAGATGCAAGACCATATATCATAAGTACATGATTTATGCTTACATATATTCATATATAAATAAAAGAAAGCGGCTCTCCTCCCAGACTGGCGCAAACGAGCTAGAAGACAACTGAAGACGTACCTATTCGTTAAGATCACAAGTGAGCTTAACCCCTCATATTCTTTATATATATAAAGAAGCCCGTA
>NC_068995.1:13338362-13339644 GCF_001194135.2 Octopus bimaculoides
TATATATATATATATATAAACATACATAAATGTGTACACGAACGCACACACACACAGATAGATAGATAGATAGACAGATAGATAGATAGATAGATAGATAGATAGATAGATAGATAGATAGATAGATAGATAGATAGATAATGTCATTTGAGCATTAGCCCTGGTGTTTAATCTACTAAGTTCATCCACAGGTATAGGCTATCAGACAAAACTGTTGTCAGGAGATTGTTTTACCAAACACGTCTGGAAATCCACAAATATCTGTAAAATTGTTTATAAACAAGAAGAATGGACTGAACAAGTAATTTTTATACATCAATTTACAATTGTTTCATCTTAATTCGATCTCATCAACACCTTGCTATACTCTTTAATATGTGCAACTACGGGTGCGATTGAAATAGCACATGCCGAATCAGACTCATCAGAATTACGTATAAAAATCATTTGCGCATTATACAGATATACATAAATATATACATATATCCAAATAATAAGACAAAGAAATCCTTTAACACATCCTGAATGCTTGCAATGGCTATAGGGCACCCCGTAGAGTAAAATAAGAATTAAAGGACTCTACACGTAAAAAATAGTTGAGAACCTCTGAACTAAAACATTTTTTCCCCTGAACAAGCGCTGAATTTGGGGTACGTCTAACAAGTCACGTGTCTTTTATGCCATTAAATACAGTAATTTTGTTTTCTTTGCCTCTACTTTTAGCTCTGACTGAAACACTTACGATGCTCTTTGCATCGATATCAACGGTTACTTCGATCTGAAGCAAGAACACATAACTCAAGGTGCCAGATGAAAGCCATCTGGCTCAAATTTTTCAAGTAAGTTGTTATCTTTGGTCATAGATTTCTCAGCCACGTGGAACTGGAAACAGCACGCCAGGATGATAGTCTGAGCAGATGTAGTGAAGGTTTAAGGTCTGTTTGGTTGAAATGGCAAGATTTCTTTTGATTAGAATCGTCAGCAGTTTCAATACTCATGGACAGTGGGTGCTACATCAAACCGTAGCACTCTTTATGTATATGTATGTGTGTAATTGTCTGTCAGTATGTGTACCAAAGTATATATATATTCGCCATGATAGATCGCTGACCACTACACACATTTTTTCTCTCCTTGTTTCTTTCTGTGTTCCTTTCTGTTGAAGAGCGTAGGCTCGAAACGTTAAAGACTTTCTCTATTCTCGAGTGTTATACTAATACATCCATTTGTTGTTTACACCACCTGTCTTCGTCTGTTGTTTTTTTCATAAATTCTCCCATAT
>NC_068995.1:13342072-13342958 GCF_001194135.2 Octopus bimaculoides
ATATATATTGCTTTGTTTTTTGTTTTTTTGTTTGCTCCATTGACAATCGATTTTCCTTCAGAACTGGTGTTAGGTATTCGTAATGGAAAAGCCGAACGATAATGAGATTGACTGAATGACAGAATTGACTGAATGACAGAATGATCGAGTATAAGAACGTAAGGGCGAATACAGTTGATAGCTGAAGACTTATTTCATCACTGAGAAAGAAACGAACACAAACGATAGGTGAGCTAATGTAGGTGAGCTCACACGTGGTCACACAACAAGGTAGAAATAACAACCAAATCTTTCATAAACCACTCCCCCGCAGCGTGTAATAAAGTTGATTTAATTACCCGCTTCCCAAAAATATGCCGGTGTTTGATCCAACGAGGAGGACTCCATGTGGTTTTTTGACCTGTTCCAAATAACAGCTCGTTGTTCATGTTACTATTGTTGTTGGTGGTGGTCGTGGTAGTCGTGGTTTTATTATTGTTGTTTTTGATAGTGATGATGTCTACTTCTAGACTACCCCGGAAACCAAGAAGCCAGTAGACTTCCAGATTATAAGCGTTCCAGATTTTAATGTTTGACATGATGTCCCATCATACTCTTTTACTCTTTTACTTGTTTCAATCATTTGACTGCGGCCATGCTGGAGCACCGCCTTTAGTCGAGCAAATCGACCCCAGGACTTATTCTTTGTAAGCCTAGTACTTATTCTATCGGTGTCTTTTGCCGAACCGCTAAGTTACGGGGACGTAAACACACTAGCATCGGTTGTCAAGCGATGTTGGGGGGACAAACACAGACACACAAACACACACATATATATAGACATATACATATATATGATGGGCTTCTTTCAGCTTCCGTCTACCAAATCCACTCACAAGGCTTTGGT
>NC_068995.1:13343791-13346337 GCF_001194135.2 Octopus bimaculoides
AGGTACGACGAAATAACATGGACAAAAGGGAGCGATTAGAGTATCAGGAGTGGACTCGCGGTCTTAGGATCGCAATTTCGATTCCCAGACCGGGCGTTGTGAGTGTTTATTGAGCGAAAACACATAAAAAGTTCCACGAGGCTCCGGCAGGGGATGGTGGCGAACCCTGCTGTACTCTTTCACCACAACTTTCTCTCACTCTTTCTTCCTGTTTCTGTTGTACCTGTAATTCAAAGGGTCAGCCTTGTCACACTCTGTGTCACGCTGAATATCCCCGAGAACTACGTTAAGGGTACTCGTGTCTGTGGAGTGCTCAGCCACTTGCACGTTAATTTCACGAACAGGCTGTTCCGTTGATCGGATCAACTGGAACCCTCGACATTCTTCACTCACATTATCAGAAAACATATTTAAGTGTACTGGTCGACTTATTGCATTGTTTAAAAGGAACAATTTTTGGGTGGAAATATTATGCCTGGCAGTCTATCTTTCTACAGCACATTTAATGCGTACATTTATACTTATACTTCATATATATATATATATATATATATATACACTCGTAAGTCGGCCTCGTGGAGCTTTAGGTGTTTTCGCTCAATAAACACCCACAACGCCCGGTCTGGGAATCGAAACCGCGATCCTCCGACCCCGAGTCCGCTGCCCTAACCAGTGGGCCATTGGGCCTCCAGTCTGGCAGAGAAGTAAAGCAATACTAAAGCTCTAGTGTTTTATTAATTGCTTATTGTAGTTATATTGATAGCTTTCCTGTAGGAAAACGTTTTTAGTTTACTCGACATTTCAGTTCTTTATTGATCAAACTTTCAGCGAGACATGAAGTTGGAAATGGATTACTTTCATGTTTGAAAAGGAATAAACACACAGACACGGACACACAGACACACAGACACTCAAATTGTCTGTAGCAAAGTATGGCTGAATTTGTGTTCTTGGAGAAAGAACGCAACTCCTTAATTCTTATATTACAAATGACCAAGATATCTTAGACAATAAACGTCTGCAAGACCTTAAAATCTAAAGGAAGATGAACAAAACAGGGTCTTTTCCCTCACAACCTTACTACCAAGCAGGGGGATAGTAAAACTTAACCCAAAATTAAAAAAGATAAAAGAAAAAAAGAAACAAATATACAAACATATATACATACATATGTATATACTTTTTTTTTACTCTTTTACTTGTTTCAGTCATTTGACTGCGGCCATGCTGGAGCACCGCCTTTAGTCGAGTAAATAGACCCCAGGACTTTTTTTTTTTTAATTTCTTCGAATTCCTTTGTTTTCAAACATTGTATATTACATTTTTGCGCCTCCCCTACCTCGCCATAAAATCAGCTTTTCAAATTTTTTTATTTTTTCACCCACCCTTTAGTTTGTTTTTTTAAAACTTTTTAAGTTTTTTTTTTTTTTTCTTCTTCTTTTTAAGTGGCGAGGAGGATTCATTTTATTCAACTTTTAGAAATTCAGAGATTACGATATTCTGAAATGCTTTTCTCTTTATTTTTATTAATTAATTAATTTATTTATTTATTTATTTTTAAATTTCAATCTGTTAATGTCAATCTCCTAATATGATTTTCCACTTTCATTTTGTGATCTTAAACCAAATGAATTCCAAAACATATATAGAGTTAATTGAAAATTAATGAAACAGAAAAATCATCAGTGTACATGAAATATTACCTCTGTACAACAATGTCCGCGGTGAAGTGTAACTTTTCACGGAGGAAATCCCTCTCATTTACGCCTGTAAACGAACTGATGTCATGACAATTTTCGCTACACGGCACTATTATTCAAAAATAGCCTTTGAAGACCTTTTCAGTATTTGAGACTTAAAAGTATATAACGAGTAAACCAAAAATTAATAAACGAAATCAATGCCATCTGCATACATGAAAAATTATCTGATTATCTCTGCAGAACAAAAATTCACGGAGACGCTTAAAGTTCATTGGTCGGCTCGATGCTATACTCTCTTACTCTTTTACTTGTTTCAGTCATTTTGACTGCGGCCATGCTGGAGCACCGCCTTTAGTCGAGAAAATCGACCCCCCAGGACTTATTCTTTGTAAGCCTAGTACTTATTCTATCGGTCTCTTTTGCCGAACCGCTAAGTTACGGGGACGTAAACACACCAACATTAGTTGTCAAGCTATGCTGGGGGGAAGGGGACAAACACAGACACATACACACACACATACATATATATATATACATATATACGACGGCCTTCTTTCAGTTTCCGTCTACCAAATCCACTCATAAGGCTTTGGTCGGCCCGAGGCTATAGTAGAAGGCACTTGCCCAAGGTGCCATGCAGTGGGACTGAACCCGGAACCATGTGGTTCGTAAGCAAGCTACTTACCACACAGCCACTCCTACGCCTATATAGCAGAAGATACTTTTTCATAGTACTGCATAGTGAGACTAAACAAAAAACTACGTGTGCCTATGCTTTTTTTTATGCTATTTCTAGTTAGCCTTCTGACATAAATTTTCCTTTCTATCATAGACGCAAGGCCT
>NC_068995.1:13347748-13348836 GCF_001194135.2 Octopus bimaculoides
TATATATATATATATATATATATATATATATATATATATATATATGTATGTATGTATGTATGTATGTATATATATGTATGTATGTCTGTGTGTATGTTTATTTACACGTACACAGAGATATATGTTCATATATATATATAATTATATGGACAGATATATACACATATATATATGCATATAGAGACAGTTACATACATACATACATATACGTGTATACATAGACTCACACACACACATACACACACACACACTCATATATATGTATGTGTGCATCCCTATGTATGCCAAACCTGCTATTTTTTTACTATATTACACAAATGGTTGCATAATACAATATAGCTATTTAAAAAATTTATTTTTCATTTAATCGGCAGAATTTCAAAATGTAACTCAAGGGCTGAGAAGCTCTCGGCTCTTGATTCTCTTTGTAATTTATGCCGATTAAATATAATATAATATAATATGAAATGATATATGATATATGCGTAGCTGTGTGGTAAGAAACTTGCTCCCCAACCACATATATATATAGTAAAGTCTATTTGCCAACACAATGTGACAGACCTATGCAGAGTGATGTTACTCCTTTTTAGCCCCGGGGAAAACATCTACTGACACATGATCTAGAAAAGATGCTTTCCTGAGGTTAAAATGTAGTAACATTGTCCTGCGTAGGACTGCCACATTGTGTTGGTAAATAGACTTTACTGTGTGGTACTGTTACTACATATTTCTCGTTCAGAGATTTAAAACTAGTTGTTTATCTCTTATATATATATATATATATAGATATATATATACATATTCTGTTACTTGTTTCAGTCATTTGACTGCGGACATGCTGGAGCACCGCATTTAGTCGAACAAATCGACCCCAGGACATATTCTTTGTAAGCCTAGTACTTACTCTATCGGTCTCTCTTTTGCCGAACCGCTAAATTACGGGGACATAAACACACCAACATTGGTTGTCAAGAGATGGTGGGGGAACAAACACAGACACACAAATACATAATTACATACATACACACACACACACACACACTCACACATATATATATATATATATATATATATATATATATATA
>NC_068995.1:13349294-13350822 GCF_001194135.2 Octopus bimaculoides
ATATACTTTCTGAAATCAAATCTCGCAGTGTCCAATTTTTACCTTTGATAGTTAGTTGGCACTCTGTCGGTTACGACGTCGAGGGTTCCAGTTGATCTGATCAACGGAACAGCCTGCTCATGAAATTAACGTGCAAGTGGCTGAGCACTCCACAGACACGTGTACCCTTAACGTAGTTCTCGGGGTGATTCAGCGTGACACAGAGTGTGACAAGGCTGGCCCTTTGAAATACAGGTACAACAGAAACAGGAAGAAAGAGTGAGAGAAAGTTGTGGTGAAAGAGTGCAGCAGGGTTCGCCACCATCCTCTGCCGGAGCCTTGAGGTACTCTAGGTGTTTTCGCGCAATAAACACTCACAACGCCCGGTCTGGGAATCGAAACCATGATCCTACGACCGCGAGTCCGCTGCCCTAACCACTGGGCCATTGCGCCTACACCTTTGATAGTACAGGTCAAATGATCGATTCTATTGTATTAACAAAACTCTCTCCTCAAATTTCTATCCTTGTGCGTATGCTGGAAGCAATTGCGGTGGGTTATCTGAATCGTTAGATCGTCAGGAGAAAATGCTTTTTCAATATTTGTTTTTCTGTGTGGGTTTGAGTCCCAGGAACAACCTTCAGTTTAAAGCGACGAGTTGGCATAATCGTTGCGACATTTCATCCGTCTTTACGTTCTGAGTTCAAATGCCGCCGGGGTCGAGTTTCGGGGTCGATAAAATAAGTATCAGTCGGGTACTGGAGTCGATGTAATCGATTTGTCCCCTCGCCCAAAATTTCAGGCCTTGTGCTTTTAATAGAAAGGAACATTTGTTGTTTTGAATTCAAATTTGCCTTTCATCTTTTCGGGGTCGATAAAATAAAGTACCAGTTTAGTACTATGATCGATGAAATCGACTGGCTCCCTCCTCCAAAATTACAGGCCTTGTGTCTATATTGGAAATTATTATTATAACTATTACTAAGGTAAAGCAGTGAGCTCGTAGAATCGTTAGCACGCCGGACAAAATGCTTTACGGGATTTATTCCGACCTGACGTCTCAAGTTCAAATAATTCCACCGAAATCGATTTTGCTTTTCATCCTTTCAGGGTTCGATAAAATAAGTTTTACCAGTTGAGCACTGAGGTCGATGTAATCAATTAGCCCCTCCCCTCAAAGTTTCAGTTCTTGTGCCTATTGTAAAAAGAGCTCTTACTGTTGCTTATAGTGGCATGCTGGTAGGATCGTAAGCGCGTCGGAGATAACGTTGATCGGCATTTCTTCCAGCTCTTTATGAACCGAGTTCAAATTCCGCCGAAGTCGACTTTGCTTTTCATTTTTTTTTTTTTTTCGGGTTCGATAAAACTAAGTACCAGTCAAGTACTGAGCCGATAAAATCAACTAACCACTGCCTTTAAAATTGCTGGCCTTGTGCCAACATTTGAAACACTCATAACCATTGGTTCTCAACCATTTTTTGACTTTGGACCCCTTTGGTTCTGGTTTTACTTTACTGGGCCTTCATGCCCATTCAGTGTTTTAAAAGAT
>NC_068995.1:13351638-13352317 GCF_001194135.2 Octopus bimaculoides
AAGTTAATTTTATTTATGCAGTTTATGCTTCGTTTGTTTGTTTGCTGTAAATAGAAAAAAAAACATGCAACATGAGCCGTGCTGTAAATGTTGTTGTTATAGTACATGGTATCGGATGTCGCTTATGTACAATAATATTATTTCATTGAGTTGTGATTGCGTAGATATATATATATAAATATTATATATAATACAGGCGCGGGCGTGGCTGTGTGGTAAGAAGCTTGCTTCCCAACCACATGGTACTGGGTTCAGTCTCCTTGCGTGGCACCTTGGGCAAGTGTCTTCTACCATTGTCTCGGACCGACCAAAGCCTTGTGAATGGATTTGGCAGACATAAATTCTTTTCTGATAGAAGACCGTCTCATATATATTTATATATTACTCTCTCTTTTACTTGTTTCAGTCATTTGACTGCGGCCATGCTGGAGCACCGCCTTTAGTCGAGCAAATCGACCCCGGGATTTATTCTTTGTAAGCCTAGTGCTTATTCAATCGTTCTTTTTTGCCGAACCGCTAAGTTACGGGGACATAAACACACCAGCATCGGTTGTCAAGCAATGCTAGGGGCACAAACACAGACACACACACACACACACACACATACATATATATACACATATATACGATGGGATTCTTTCAGTTTCCGTCTACCAAATCCACTCACAAGGCTTTGGTC
>NC_068995.1:13352327-13358742 GCF_001194135.2 Octopus bimaculoides
ATACACATATATACGATGGGATTCTTTCAGTTTCCGTCTACCAAATCCACTCACAAGGCTTTGGTCGGCCCGAGGCTATAGTAGAAGACACTTGCCCAAGATGCCACTCAGTGGGACTGAACCCGGAACCATGTGGTTGGTAAGCAAACTACTTACCACACAGCCACTCCTGCGACGGAGATCCAGCACTTGTTAGTGTTCAAAAGATTCAAACTTAGACTCCGTTGTCTCTACAGGGGATCATTACCACAAGGTAAAGAAAGACTATAAGAGGGGATCAAGTTGAGCGTGTATAGAAGCGATTATGCGGAGAAACAAATTAGACACATTCAAATATATTTCATGTATCTAATCTGTTAATCCGTATTATTGCCTCTGTGTGTGTATGTGTGTGTGTCTCACCTCACACACAACCTCTAGGTCAAGGAGATAAAGTGGCGATAAGGGCCAGACTGAAAAAAAAACAAGTGGTGCGGTCGATTCTTTCGAACAAGTAAAAAGTAAAAAAAAGCTTTTTTTAAAGAGAGAGAGAGAGATAGAGAGAGGAGGGGGGATATGTTCTGTGTTGTCTTGTAGGCTGCAACTCCAACCGTGGACTCTGATTACTGTTAAATAGAGCATGTATTAAATGACTGAATGTAGCTTGCAGAGAGCTGGCAGAATGACAAAATCGTTAGAAAACTGCCCTGTGGTATATCCGTCGCTAAGTGGGTGTACTGGACGGCGCTGCCCCTTCACTATTCAATGGTACACCCTCAGATTTACTCCACTTTACTGACCCCACTTTAGCATTATTACAAATTAGTGCCCACCCAGAATATTCTGAAACACCCCGCAAGCTAGTTCAAATCTCGCAGAGACTAAACTCTATCATTAATTCTTTCGTGGAGGGTAACATGCAGTACTGGTCAAATATTAAGGCCAATGATATCGACTAACACCACCCTTGCCTCGAAATAGTTAATCTTGTGTCTAAAGGACATATTAGTTATTGTAATATTGTAATATGTGGAGGTGCAATGGCTCAGTGGTTAGGGCAGCGGACTCGCGGTCGGAGGAACGCGGTTTCGATTCCCAGACCGGGCGTTGTGTGTGCTTACTGAACGGAAACACCTAAAGCTCCACGAGGCTCCGGCAGTGGGTGTTGGCGACCCCTGTTGTACTCTTTCGCCTCGACTTTCTCTCACTCTTTTTACCTGTTTCTTGAGTAATGCTGTGATAGACTGGCGTCCCGTTCAGCTGGGAAGGACATAGAAACCGGGAAACCGGGCCCATGAACCTGGCTGGGCGCAAAGAAAAAAAAAGAAATATTGTAATATAGATATCATCCTATTCAACCTATTATGTGATAAAAAAATATAACAACCATGTATATGTGTGTATGTATATATATATATATATATATATATATATAATATTTACCACGTGAACTACGATGAAAAAGTATGTGAAAGATATGGTAGATAATTTTTTTCATTTTTGTGCAGGGTTTCCTTGACACATGTAATTCATTTTAAGGGTTACGCAAGGATAAGAAGGTCGAAAAACACTGGCTTAGAGTATGCACATGTAATTACCCTACATCTGTCTACGATGTTTTTGACAAGACAATTTCTGTTTAACTGACAGGCATTGTCATTCTTTGATTTACACGTTTTAGACTTATGTCTAATTTTAGCTCTGTTCTGGTAGGGTTAGTATTAAACATTTCATTATTTGAATAATGCTCATTGGTGAGGTTTGAATGTTTTTTCTCCGTGAAGAAGTTTGCACAAGAAGCCATCGCTTGGGTGCTTGAACAGTGATTATTCAAGTAGCTATTGTAGTGACGCCTAATACCAGTCGCCATTTTGGGAAGTTCATCCACGCATGCGCAGGGACATGTCTTCTGGAAGGCATGTAGGAAGTCCCTTATGCGCATGCGTGGTCATCCTATATCAAAGCGTTCCCGCCTTTTTTCGATCTCTTAGCGCTGGACCTTCGAAGACACAGGACCACTAAGAGCCGCTCCATAACTCTACCTTTGGGTCTACGCAAACTGCTTCGGAGGCTGAACATGACTTAATCAACCAGCATTGACACCGTCTTCCCATCAATCATAAAGGGCGACCTGGCAATTCTGTTACCCGAGATGTAGGCTGAGCACCTCATAATAAATATATGTTATGCTGTTATTCAATTTATCCCGCGAGTTCGTTTTTTATTGAAGATAATTGATTTGTACGGGATAGGGTTACCCGATGATGGTGGCCCTATCACCTACACTATCATTAATTATGTCTAGTATTTGAAGGCCAGTGGAGGGGTCATATACTGCAGCTATGAACGAATGGTATTTGGTAATTCTTCCTTGTTTAGTGGGAAAGAACCTTAGTCTTCAAGTACTTTAACTTAACTTATATGCATTACCCGCTCGACAAGATTGTGAATGGTAGAATTGGGTAGTTTATTAGGTACGTATTGGTATTTATGGTAATGGGAGAAGTTATTTTTAAATACGAAGAAAACCACATGAAAAATTTGGGTTTTTACAAAGTGATTGTGTGGAGGATTATACCATGTGACTTACCTCTTTCTATTTTTGTTTTTCGTGTCAACCTTCCTGGTCTTCATGATTACGTTAGATGAATCACATTCAGTATTCTGGTCTTATCTAAATTTCGTATATATTTGCTGGTACGTTTGCTGCGTAGAATCGTATGCTTATTGTTACTCTTACGATTTATTCTTATCGTTATTCTTGTTATTTTTGTTAGCATTATTACTATTTAATACCACCACTGTTGTTATTGTTTTTATAAGATGAAACGGAACAAACTGAAGACAGGGACTTTCCTTTCCTCTTCGACCAAGGCCTCATCAACATTTTTTAAATTCTATTTTAATTTGAAAGTGAAGGGATTTAAGAAAGATATGCTGCTCCGTCACTTACCCAGTAAATGTTTTGAAACGTGAGTGAATGTGGCGAGGATGGCTCGAATGAGTGGTCCTACTATAAGCTGACGCCAGTAAGCTGAGGAGAACGGAGAAAAGATCACTTGCCATTGTAATTCCGGTAAGTCGGGTAGCTCAGAGAGTTGGGGCTCCTTTTCATATACCTTATTGAAGTTTTCCAAGGTGTTAGTAAGACAATTAAGCATACTCCATTAAATTTTGTTTTCCTGTATTACCTGAAAGTTTTTCAAATCTCTGGTTAGATTTTATAATAATCTCTGAACGTGTGTTGCTTATTTCCTCCTTAAGTAGTAATATACACAGAGTCTATTTCAAGCAAATTGGAGGCGCAATGGCCCAGTGGTTAGGGCAGCGGACTCGCGGTCATAGGATCGCGGTTTCGATTCCCAGACCGGGCGTTGTGAGTGTTTATTGAGCGAAAACACCTAAAGCTCCACGAGGCCCCGGCAGGGGATGGTGGCGAACCCTGCTGCACTCTTTCACCACAACTTTCTTTCTTCCTGTTTCTGTTGTACCTGTAATTCAAAGGGTCAGCCTTGTCACACTCTGTGTCACGCTGAATCTCCCCGAGAACTACGTTAAGGGTACACGTGTCTGTGGAGTGCTCAGCCACTTGCGCGTTAACTTCATGAGCAGGCTGTCCCGTTGATTGGGTCAACTGGAACCCTCGACGTCGTAAGCGACGGAGTGCCAACAACAATTCCAAGCAAAGACTGCATGATCTGAAGTTTGCATCATATATGTATACAGCTTTTTATCACGGACCATGAGATGCTGCTTTGTACTTTCTTTTCTGTCAGATTCCATATTAGATTGGCCAGAGATGCGCTGTGCCTTTTGTCTGTACTTTTGAATGACGCAACATGATCGCGCCGTCGTTTTCTGAAAAATGATCGTGTATTGCACTTACATATGCGAATTCTGTTGCTTGAATCTAGACTGTGTATCTATATACAATGTTTTATATAAACAGATTAGCTACTTGTTTCTCTGGGATTAGTCAAGTGAGGTAGACAACTCTGAGAACTCGGTAAGGTACGAAAATCGAGTAAGGCTGCTCATCCTATTTTCCATCAACAGAGAAATTGTCATGTCTGCCCTGTTTGTATGCCTACTAGATAGCTTACATATATTACATCATGCTTTGATACTGTCTAGTCTTAGATCCCCGTTGACAGGCCGCTAATATCAAATATCAACACTAAATACTTTTAGTACACAAGTTAGCGGCTTCAATTCTCTGCAGCTACTAGATTTGTGATGTACATAAACAGATTCGGTGCCTGTTTCTCCGCGATTGGACAAGTGACGTAGACACCTCTAATGAGACCCCAATAAGAGTAAAAAATCAGTTAAGACTGTACATCGTTTTGTTTTCAATCTACAGAGAAATAAGTAAATTTGACCTGTTTGTGTGTCAACTACATAGGTTACAAATCTGTACGTATGGTAAATTGGCATATTTCTTTTTTCAGCACGTGAAGGCGGATGGCTCGGTGGTTAGAGCATCGTGCTCACAATCACGAGGTAGTGAGTTTGATTCCCAGACCAGGCTATGTGTTGTGTTCTTGAGCAAGACACTTTATTTTCACGTTGCTTCAGTTCACTCAGCTGTAGAAATGAGTTGCGACATCACTGGTGCCAAGTTGTGATGGCTTTTGCTTTTCCTTTGGGTAACATCGGTGGCGTGGAGAGGGCAGGCTGGTATGCATGGGTGACTGCTGGTTTTCTACCATCAACCTTGCCCGGACTTGTGCCTCGGAGGGGAACTTTCTAGGTACAATCTCATGGTCATTCATGAGCGAAGAGGGTCTTTACATTACCTGCACCTTTTCAACAGGCCCGCCTGCGCGTGTGTGTACATATATATATAATTATAAACATATTGAGTTGCTTCACCAACATACTGAAAATTTAGAAATAGCAGTCAAAGAACTACTAATTCTAACTACAATTTTTTTCTCTAACAGATGGCGATATATATGGCATACTGAACTACTTGGCAAAATTGCTAATTATAAATTTTATTAACTAATTGGCAATTCCCTGCCCTATATATCTATATATATATATTTATATATATATATATAGTATGTGTGTTTGTGTGTGTGTAACCCCTAACACAGTCTGACAATCGGGGTTGGCTTATTTACATCACAGTAACTTAGCAGTTCGACAAAAGAGCCCGACAGAATAAGTTGCAGACCTTGAAAAAAAAAAGAAAAAAAGAAGAAACGAAAGTACTGGAGTCGATTTGTCCGACTAAAACCCTTCGTGGTGGGGCCCCAGCATGGCCGCAGTCCAATGACTGAAGCAAGCATATAAAAGACAAAATACCGAAGATAAACTGAAGGTGCCAGACACGCATCGGGATTGATTGAAACGACAGCAAGCTCTTCTTCCTCGATTCCTTCACCAAAATTTTTTGATAGTTTTGTACCAAAGTTAGAAATCAATATTCCTCACGTCAAAAGCCCCATTCTTCAATTGATTGGTTTGTCTTCGTTCGACTTGGCTCGGCCAAACCTCAAACCTCTTTTCACCAATCGATTCCTCCTTTCTGTATGGATCCTCTAGCTCTCAGGAAAGGTTGTTTTTGTTTGTTTTTTTGCTATTAGTTTTGCTTCTTTTTTACTGCTTTCTCTCCTTGAATTCTTGTTTTTTGCTTTTTTTGCTTTTTTGCATCGATTCTCCAATAATTTATATGAATAGCCGGCTTTTAGTTGATTGCTTGATGTAATTATAAGATTCTGTCTTTTTTTACTAAGGCTAGCTTCGCCTCTTTGGGCATATAATGCCTTTTATTGGCACATGTAATACCTCTGTGGACACATATCATCTCTCTCTCTCTCTCTCTCTCTCTCTCTCTCCTCCTTCTTGCCTTCTCTTTCTCTCCTTCTCCTTCTCCCCATCTCTCTCACACACACACACAAACACAGTGTGTGTGTGTGTGTGTGTGTGTGTGTGTGTGTGTGTGTGTGTGCATGTGTGTGTGAAGAACTCAGCCGTCTTTCTCTCATAACAAGCAAATCCTTTCATACGTAATCAATACAATAGCTTTCCTTTGCACATTTTCCACGAGAACCCGATCTTCAATAAAATCTTATTACGATTGTTGTTGTTGTTGCTGTTGTAGTTGTTGTTCTTCTTCTTGTTCTTGTTCTTCTTGTTGCTGTTGTTGTTTAGCCCAAGGTCAGCCCTTTTTTTTTAGTTGGCCTATAATCCTTTCTGCTATATAGGCACAAGGCCTGAAATTTGGGGCATGGGGGATAGTCGATTACATCAACCCCCAGTACTCAAATGGTACTTAATTTATCGATCTCGAAACGTTGAGATTCCAATGAAGGAGCCTTGGGTCTAGGTTCGAAACCGGGTCTTTTTCAATTGATAAGAAATCTTGAAATAAAACTGAACAATGACATACATACATACACACATACATACTAACATGCAACATAAA
>NC_068995.1:13359467-13360286 GCF_001194135.2 Octopus bimaculoides
TGTGTGTGTGTGTGTGTGTGTGTGTGTGTGTGTGTGTATACTAGCTGCACTACTAGGCATAGCACAGGTTTTAAATTGTTTAAAATAACTCCATTATATTTTTAGAATAAATTACTTTTAAACGGACTCACACACACTAACAGTCTTTGTTAATCCGCAATTGTTAATCCATCCAGAATTGGTACAAAACAGAACGTTCAGACGATTATAATTCCAAATTGAGCTTCAAAAAAATAAATCAATTGAAAAGAAAGAAAAAAATACACAAAACAACTAATTTAAGTTATAATAACTTAGAACGTCTCCTTCACAAATCTCACCTAAACTGAGAGTTACAATTTGGAACATTTACACATAATTATAGACGTACATTACTTTTGTGTGTGTGCATACATGCGTGTGCGTGCATACGTGTGTGTGTGTATGTGTCTGTGTGCATACTCGTATACATAGCCACACATACACAAACATATATACATATATGTATTTATACATAAACATATTTATATACACATACATACACGTTCATTTGTGAGGGGTGTTTGTATGTATGTACGTATGTATGTATGAATGTACATATGTATGTATGTATGCACGCACAACGGACGCCCAATGTATATATATATATATATATATATATATATATATACACACACACATATACATACGACAGGCTTCCTTCAGTTTCCATCTAACAAAGCCACTCATATGTCCTTAGTTGGTGCTACACAGTAGGACTGAACCCGGAATCATGTTGTTTGGAAGCAAGCTTCTTGTAACACTGCCACCCTTGCGCCTAATATTTATTTTTATATCAAT
>NC_068995.1:13361223-13362751 GCF_001194135.2 Octopus bimaculoides
AGAGAGAGAGTTAATTTTGAAAATAAAAAAAAATAGCTGACAATGATTTCGAAGTTTCGGATTGCTCGATGTCATCAGACATCAAACGGCGATGAGCAAGTCGAAACTTCAAACACACTAACAAGCCTTTTTCTCGTAAAAAAAAAAAAAAGAATTAATAAACTTGTACTCTACAAAAATGTCCTGAGTAATCTTTCAGATTAATGTTAAATCGGTTATAATACATAACTTGATAAATAACCAAACATTAATATGTGTGTGTGTAAGAGAGAGACAGATTGAGAGAGAGTATGCGTGTCGGAGGGCTGAGAGTATTAAAGGCCTTCGGTCATAACTGTTCACCGGGCCCTTAGCAATTGATATCAGTAGAGTTAACATGTAGAGTGCGGGCCTCTCAGAGCTCCGAGCCCTCGGGCAGTGCCCAATTGACCGACGGCTCAGTCCGCCCCAATTCATGTAAATTGTATATGCAACTTTTCATATCAATACATTCCGAGCGCTTGTTATTGCTTGTGTGTCTTTCTACTTACGTATGTGTGGGTGTGTGTAGGTGTGTACGCGCGCGCGTTCGAATACATGATGTAAATTGCAATGTATCCGCTCCATCTATCAGTAATATATAACTATTACAAGGCGGTGAGCTGACAGAAACGTTAGCACGTCGAGCGAAATGCTTGGCGGTATTTCTTCTGTCTTTACGTTCTGCGTTCAAATTCCGCCGAGGCCGACTTTGCCTTTTATCCTTTCGGGGTCGATAAATTAAGTACCAGTTATGCACTGGGGTCGATATAATCGACTTAATACCTTTATCTGTTCTTGTTTGTCCCCTCTATGTTTAGCCCCTTGTGGGCAATAAAGAAATAAGAAACGTTAGCACGCCGAGTGGAAATGCTTAGCGGTATTTCGTCTGTCTTTACGTTCTGAGTTCAAATTCCGCCGAGGTCGACTTTACTTTTCATTCTTTCGGGGTCGATAAATAAAGTACCAGTTGCGTACTGGGGTCGACCTAATCGACTGGCCCCCTTCCCCAATATTCCCGGTTTTGTGCCTAGAGTAGAAAAGAATATATAACTATTACATACTTATGGTTCTGTGTATATGTGCGTTATATATACAAATGATTCTATAATTATATACATAATTATAATAAGCGGTCAGCTAAGTACCTCGCCACGTACTGAATTATGTCTAATTTCTTTTCAACTACAATCAAATCTCCGAGAAAATAACACACTTTTGAATGCAGGCAACAGAAAAATGATGAATCAACATGACCGTGGTTAATTACAGACACGTTTCGAATACATTTACCTATTGTTCTCTTCAGTGTGTATATATATATATATATATATATATATATATATCAAATTTAATAATAAGGGTAGAAATTGATATTAATCAATTAAAACCAGTGGTCCAGCATATTAAAAAAATCCGAAGATTAGAATTATATTACATACAAAAATAAGAGAAATGACCAGCAAAAGTGGACTCCTATATGCTAGAAATAGATGCCGAATCATCTAAC
>NC_068995.1:13363043-13368043 GCF_001194135.2 Octopus bimaculoides
TATATATATGTATTCAGTTTAAAAATAGTTTTGATAAACTTTCCATGAAAAGTGCGCCACTGATTTTTTCCTCCCTCCCACTCCTTTTGTTGTTGTTATTATTGTTTTTCTTCTCCTTCTTTTCCTCTTCCTCCTCCTCCTTCTTCTTCCTTAATCTCCAGAGCGCCTATAATTGCTTATTTAATCTCCAGAGCGTCAGCGATTGTTTATTTAATCCCCAGTGCACAAACGAAGTAAATAAACAAATAGATAAATAAGATACAGAACCACCGCCCTCTTATCTTTAAAAGTAAAAAAAAAAATGGTGAAAAGTACATGAGAATATTGTAGTCCAACATAGATTTGTGTCCGTCTTAAGATATGAACACACTAGGCACTTGTTCGGGAACCTCACGGGTCTAGAACCCAATTCTGATCGATATATGCTGTGGTGTATTTATAATTTTTATTTTTTACTTGTTCCAATCCTTAAACTGCGGCCTTGCTGGAGCACCCCGCTTTGAAGTTTTTTTAGTCGAATGAATCGAACCCAGTACTTATTTTTTAAAAGCCTGGTACTTATTCTGTTGGTCTCTTTCGCTGAACTGCTAATTTGCGAGGACGTAAATAAACCAATACCAGTTGTCAAGCAGTGGTAGTGGACAAACACAGGTACACCGACACACACACACACAGGTACGCACACACGCACGTACACACGCACACATACACGCACACAAAGATAGATAGATAGATAGATAGATAGATAGATAGATAGATAGATAGATAAAGACAGATATGGCCAGTCTATGGGATTACCCTGAGTTTCAAGTCCATAAAGCGCTTAAGCTTTACAGCGTTTCTTCAAACCCAAGGCTTAGGGTATGAAGAAACGTTGTAAAGCTTTATGGACGTGAAACCCAAGGTAATCGCATAGACCGGCCATATCTATCTTTATTGATATACTCTACCGCTCTATAACTTACAGAGCACCTCTTTTTCAGATTTATAATTTACTGACGATACACACACACACACACACACGACGCGCCTCTTTCAATTTCCGTCTACCAAATCCACCCACAAGGCTTTGGTCGGACCGAGGCTTTAGTAAATGAGACTTGCCCAAGGTACCAACGCAGAGGGACTGAACCTAGAACCATATGGTTAAGATGCAAAGTTCTTACCAGATACAACCATGCCTGTGCCTAATTTTCAGTAAAAAGAAAACAAATACTATAGATCGAGGGCCTATAATGCTGTCAAGATGGCATTAAGAGAGACTATTCGAACAAAAAGACTGGATAATCAAAACTAGAGTATCTTTCTTTTTTATCATAGGTTTACTTCGATCAAAAAGCTTGTCCAGAGCAAAACAAGAACAAACAGCGATATTATTGAGAAAACACTACCTCTCTATGATTCCCGTTTATACCGCGTTGAAAAAAAAAATATGCAACCAACCAATTTAAAAGTTTACTAAACTAAATTAGGAAACAGACACAATCAGATAGTTGCAGACAGACTATCATTGATAATGCAAAAGAAAATAGAAACGACTGACGAAAAAGAGAAAGACTTAATGGCCTTCTTATTAGCTTTTGCAAGAGATTTAATTCAAGACGGGCCAAACGAGAGGGCTTCTACTCATCGAGTGACTTAGCTTGATTGAGGTTTGGCTATGATCAGAACAGCCAAACACCAATCTACTTCGAATTGCACTCTATTGTTCTAAGAAAGAAAAAAAATACGACAGACACATTGGATAATGTATTCCTAGATAACCTTAATAAGATGGTTAAAGTCCTGGTTGAATCAACGCTAATTGGATCAGAATTGACCGGTGGCTAAATAACAACAACGATTTGATCCGAGATTGTCGGCTGAAGCCTAAGCTGCTTTATCAACGAGTCATTACACACAATCCCGCTTAGTATCCTTAAATGCAGCATTAAAAACAAATCTTCCCACGTATATTTACGACTTTGAACACTAAATATTTTGTTCCACTGACTAATAAAACGATGAAACAGTTAGAAAACAACTAAAGGGAAATAATAAACAACGAATTTCTTCACAATAATTTCCCTTGTACTATAAAAACCACTTTTTTTCAGACCAGCATTTTTTAAAAAATGTTTCGCGTATCAAAAGTTTATAGTAGTTCGTGTTCTCTGACAAAGAATATTCCTAGTTAAATATCATACCGGTTCGTTTTGATTGCTGCTCAGTTGATATTCCTACCATAATTTCTAAGACTTTCCTTCAGATATCAAATTATTTTGAACTACATTATCTACTGTCTTTCCTTTGTTACATACAAAGTGTGTTAAGGCGGTACTTTCTCCAATTTACGTGAGTGGACCAAAACAAATTAGATTCTTCTCTTCCTTCACAACTTCATGCTTCAAGACAAAAAATAGCGTCCTTCTGTAGAAACTATTCCTTTCCATTCAGAGCTGGCAAGAAAATTTGATAATCTATGTTTAAAAAAAAGGTTGAGATAGTTAACGGCTCACACTATAAATATCATCGCCATCAGTATCACCATATTCACCATCATCACTGTCATCGTCGTCTTTACGATCCTGTCTAGTCTAACTGTAATTAAAAATATATATACATTGAAGGAATTAGCTGACTTTAATGCAAATAATTTTGTTGTGTCTGAGGAGAGTCATATTGCCTTAATATCTAACACACTCATTGGTTCAATATCCACTCATTTATTACTTTTTTTTTTCTTCCAAAATTTTCGTTGCTTTTGCAAACTTGTCAATGGATGAAAAAATCCATAAACACAGCTTAAGACAGCATGAAGAAATCCAAAGTGGATTACAGTGGAATTTGAACTCAGATTTAAAACTAAACCCTGCTAAATAATTACGTACTTACTTTCAAAATAACTAGAGCTGAACAGCCGAGGATAATCTCCCACTGTCATGCATAATGATTTCATATGGTACAAATAAACTAATAACTTCTGCTGCCAAGCTAAATACTTTCCGTGAGTCCTTCTTGAAGTATTGACATTGCTAAACAAGAAAATGTATGCAAGTGAGTGTTCAGTATTGTCAAAATACCGTATGTACCTGGCCCAGTACCCAGTAACTGCTGGTGGCCCTAGCCTCAACATCTTTTGTTACCCCCCTGTGACAAGCTGAAATAAAGTAAGTTGTATTACCTCCTATCCTATTATTGGGTTTATTCGCCCACTTTGGCAACATCCAGGAGAGTAGAATTTGTGACTTCATGGGACTAGGAACTATAATACTATTCAAGAAACTTCATATCATCATCATCATTTAATGCCTGCTTTCCATGCTAGCATGGGTAGGATGGTTTGACAGGGAACTGGGAAGCTTCAGGGATTCATCAAGCTCCAGTGTCATCTTTCGTGGGGTTTCTATGGCTTGATGCCCTTCCTAATGCCAACCACTTTACAGAGTGTACTGGGTGCTGTTTTCAAGTCCCAGTACTAATGAGGTTGTTGTGTAACTTGCATGCCAGAAAAGAACAAACAAAACGAAAATAGTAAAAGACTTCCCCCCCCCCCACACACACACACACACACACACTAAGAGGAGGTACTTGGGAGGGGAAGGTAGCTGTGGGTGGATGGCTGCATGCGAAGTGTTGAAAGGCTAAAGTATGATAGTGGAATGAGCACAAATGTCTTGCTATAGAGGAGATAGATAGCTGAAGGAAATAAGAAAAAGGTGGTGAAGGAGTACTAAAACAAACTCTCAAGGAAGAAGAAAGTGAGCATAAGAGAGAACACAGATGGTGGGTCATAGGAGATGATAAGAGAGTGGATGCTTTCATTAGAGTGTGAGTGAGAAGTCAACTGGTGGAGGTTGATGTAGAACATAGACACAAACTCACTGGAGGCCAGTTAACATTTTCGTTGCAATATTCCTATTGAAATCACTGCCTTTGTTTCGATTAATTTCGAAAATATTGAAGAATTTTGTAAAACAACTTGACTGGTATTAAACTGGTATTTGAAACACAAATTAACAGTGAGAAGACATTCAATTCTGGAAATAAACCCAGGAGGAAATCATTTTCCTAGATATGTGTGAAAACACATGCTGAGCTGTGAATAATATCATTGGATAGTAGGACATATGCTTTTCTCTGTCATTTCACTTCATCAACTACAAACACCAAATCTATCATTCACAGTTCAATGAGAATTAATTTATTTCAATTAAAACAGCATAAAATACATTTGTTGATGTGCATAAAGCTTGGTCAAGCTAGAATGAAATTAGGAAATGTTACTCAATGCAGTGTTGATTAAAACATCATCATCATCATCATTGTTTAACGTCTGCTTTCCATGCTAGCATGGGTTGGACGATTTGACTGAGGACTGGTGAACCAGGTGACTACACCAGGCTCCAATCTGATTTGGCAGAGTTTCTACAGCTGGATGCCCTTCCTAACGCCAACCACTCCGAGAGTGTAGTGGGTGCTTTTACGTGCCACCGGCACGAAGGCCAGTCAGGTGGTACTGGCAACAGCCACGCTCAAAATGGTGTATTTTACATGCCACCTGCACAGGAGCCAGTCCAGTGGCACTGGCAATGATCTCGCTTGAACGTCTCGCCAGGAAGGTGACGCTGGTAACGATCATGCTCAAATGGTGCTATTTACGTGCCACCGGCACGGAAGCCAGACAGCTGCTCTGGCAACGATCATGCTCGAACGGTGCTCTTAACGCTCCACTGGCACAAGTGCCATCACAATTTCGCTTTCGCCATAGCAGAAAGTCATCTCATGTCTAAATGCACTCAAATGTGTTCAACATGAACATAAAGAGAAATGTCATTAAGTATTTTGTTTGACATGCTAACAATTCTGTGAGCACACCAGCTTGATGGGGAGGAGAAAGAGGAGAATAATGATGAGGAAGCCAATATGAGAGGTGTAGAAAAAATAGCAAAGTACCAGGACGTAGCCATTGAGTTACAGAGGCTATGGAAAGTGCAGGTAAAATGTATCCCTGCAGTTAC
>NC_068995.1:13370502-13372174 GCF_001194135.2 Octopus bimaculoides
GTTTATATCCATTTTTCTTTTAAATGAATAGAAACTATTTGCTTTATCTATACCTATTATGTTAAGGAAATTCATTCTCCAAAAATACTAGGTATCAAACTAGTATTTCCTTGGATGAAACCATGCTTTCATGAGGTTAATACATCTAATTAAATTATATATATATATACACACACACACACACAGAGGGAGAGAGAGAGAGAAGCAGAGAGATAGAGAGATACAGAGACAGACAGACAGACAGAGATACATGATGATTGCCTCATCTTGTCAAATGACAGCTGTCTCACATTCAGCCTGACTGATCTGATTTACCTTCATCCTTGCATGTGCACAAAGATGACTTTTCCTGCCTCACATCCATCGCCATAAGACTTTACAAAATACAAAACAGATCAAGAAAAGTAATAACAATGAGTCATGTCTGTGTCACTGGATTTAAGTGACAAAAGCTTGTACAAAGCTTCTTCCACTCTCTAGGCCATCATAGTAGGTTCCAGTGACTTGTGTTATTTTGACTGCATGTTTTATGTCAAAGTATCTTTCTTCTAGTAGACCTGCTGTCTTGATAGCTTTGTTAAAAATTTACAGGAGTCTCCTCTACTCCCTGAGAAATCTACTTAATTTGTAGATGGGACCCTGATAGGTACAACTGTTCCAACTGAGAAGGGACCAGGGAGTAATGGTAATTAAGGGGTGATGTCAAGCTCCCCACAATTCCAGAACCCCTAAAATGGATCCTCACCACTGGATGAAGTTTAATGTCATACTCAGGACACACATACATACATACATACATACATACATACATATATGCATGCATGCATGCATACATATATAAATATACATACTTGTATATATACATACATACATATGCATGCATACATACATACATACATACATATATGCATGCATACATACATATATAAATATACATACTTGTATATATACATACATACATATGCATACATACATACATACATACATATATGCATGCATGCATACATATATAAATATACATACTTGTATATATACATACATACATACATATGCATGCATATGCTTCAGTATAATTGATTAGCACATTTGCCATGTTCACAGAAGCTGTGGGCTGGTGTCCCATAATGTGACCTTTGCTTTTATTTCATCCAGGATTTTTAACCTAATATTTTACACTCTGTTATTCATTGCTTTATGTAAGACAACCAGCTGGCAGAATTGTTAGTACGTTGGGCAAAATGCTTTGTGGTATTTCATCTGTCTTTATGTCCTGAGTTCAAATTCTGCCACAGTCAACTTTGTTTTCATCCTTTCAGGGTAGACAAAATAAGTACCAGTTGAGAACTGGAGTCAATGAAATCAACTAAACTCCTCTCCCAAATTTCAGGCCTTACTATACCAGAGAAATCGTTTAACTGCATATTTGTCCGTCTTTATGCTCTAAGTTCAAATTCCATCAAAGTCAATTTTGCCTTTCATCCTTTCGGGGTCAATAAAATAGGTACCACTTACACACTGGGGTCAATGTAATTGACTAGCCCCCTCCCCAAAGTTTCAGACCTTGTGCCCATAGTAGAAAGGATTACTGAGGGCGACAAGCTGACAGGATTGTCAGCACATCAGACAAAATTCTTAGCGGCATTTCATCCACCTTTACAATCCGAGTCCAAAT
>NC_068995.1:13374304-13383205 GCF_001194135.2 Octopus bimaculoides
CTAGTAAAAAACACCAGTCCAACGTTCCACACAGTGGGACTGAAACCGAAACCGTGTAGTTGGGATGATATGACTATCTCAATAAGCAAGTTAGTATTAGCCTATTTAATTTATGAAGAATTAAAAAAAGATCTATCGCGAAATAAACATAATGAGAAAAATGATATTTAATCAATAACTAATATTACTATTTATTACATGATATTTTGCTTTATTTCACTACTAGCGATTGCTTTTTCAAATTTTTCTATTTACTATTTAAAAATTTTTCTCATGGCTGTGTGGTAAGAAGCTTGCTTCCCAAGCACATGGTTCTGGGTTCAGTCCCACTGCCTGGCACTTTGGTTAGAGTGTCAGTCTCGCAATCATGAGGTAGTGAGTTCAATTCTTGGACCGGGCTGTGTGTGGTGTTCTTGAGCAAGACACTTTATTTCACATTGCTCCAGTTCACTCAGCTGTAGAAATGAGTTGCAATGTCACTAATGAAGAGGAGAGGCTAGTATGTATGGGCAACTGCTGGTCTTCCATAAACAACCTTGCTCAAACTTATGCTCCGGAGGGGAACTTTCTAGGTGCAATCCCATGGTTATTCATGACCAAAGGAGGTCTTTACCTTTTATATCAGTTCAGACGCTACTCCTCCTCCACCTCCTTCAACATCAGAGTGTACTAGGTGCTTTTTTCCCATTCCGCCAGTACTTGTGAGGTTGTCATGAAGCTCACAAGGCTACAAATCCCAGAAGGAGAGTGGGCTTCATGCTAGAAGATGAGAAGTTAAAGTATGAGAGAATGGAGCAGAACTTATTGTAGGGGAGCTACATGGCTATTCACATTTGAAGTGTGAGAGTAATCAGGACACACACACACACACATATAAATTCACTCACAAGGCTTTGGTCAGCCCCAGAGCTACAGTAGAAGTCACTTGCCCAAGGTGCCAAACATTGAGACTGAACATGTGGTTGGGAAGTGAACTTCTTTGCGCAGAAGTGGCTGTGTGATAAAAAGCTTGCTTCCCAACCACATGGTTCCAGGTTCAGTTCCACTGCATGACACCTTGGGTAAGTGTCTTCTACTATAGCCTCGGACTGACCAAAGTCTTGTGAGTGAATTTGGTAGACAGAAACTGAAAGAAGCCTGTCGTGTATATATATATATATATATATATATATATATATATATATATATATATATATATATATATATATACATATATATATATATATATATACATGTATGTATGTGGGGGTGCAATGGCCAAGTGGTTAGGGCACCAGGCTCATGGTTTTGATTCCCAGACTGGGCCTTGTGAGTGTATATAGAATGAAAACACCTAAAGCTCCACAAAGCTTCGGCAGTGGGTGGTGGCAAACCCTGCTGTACTCTTTCACCACAATTTTCTCTCACTCTTTCTTCCTGTTTCTGTTGTACCTGTATTTCGAAGGGTCAGCCTTGTCACACGCTGTGTCACGCTGATTTTTCCGGAGAACTACGTTAAGGGGTACACGTGTCTGTGGAGTGCTCAGCCACTTGCAGGTTCATATCACGAGCAGGCTGTTCCATTGATCAGATCAACTGGAAAACTCGTCGCCGTGCCGCATGTATGCATTTGTATCTCTGCTTGTTCTTCCCCACCACCACCATCGCTTGACAACCGATGTTGGTGTGTTTACGTCCCCGTAACTTAGCGGTTCGACAAGAGACCGATACAATAAGTTCTAGGCTTACAAAGAATAAGTCATGGGGTCTATTTGTCCGACTAAAGGCGGTGCTCGAGCATGGCCGCAGTCAAATGACTGAAAAAGTAAAAGAATATATATATATATATATATATTAAGTTAATATTTGGCTTTATGTTCATTTGTAATAAATACAATTTCACATTAACCTGATGTACAATATAAATTTATCATTCTTAATGTTAACAGTGACTTCGAAGTTTCCGCCAGCTACGCCATCTTTAGACTGTCATATGCACACACATATACATATAATGTAAGGATAAAATCTTTATAAGAATTATCAAGTAGTCAGCGTAAAAAAACCTCATAAGGAAAAAAAACCATCATTTTTTTACATAAATATATATATATAATTTAATTTATATAAGGGCATTACAATACAATAATGCCTCACGCTTAGAGGGACTGCTTATTTTGGTAGTTTTGATTTATGAAGTCCCTCTAAGCGTGAGGTATTATTGTATAGTAATGCCCTTATATAAATTAAATTGCACACACATATACATATAGATTTTTTAGGTACTACTAAAGCAGCACGGTCCCGAACGCGCAGTCGCGCTAGCTAGTTATGAGTGGTCGATCCTAATCCTAATCCTAACCCTAAACACGTATTCATTTGCACACGCGGGATAGGGATAGGGTTAGGGTTAGGGTTAGGGATAGGGTTAGGGTTAGGGTTAGGGTTAGGGTTAGGATCGACCACTCGCAACTGCGCGTTCGGGACCGTGCTGCTTTAGTAGTTCCGATTTTTTATGCACACACAGTGGATGCTGGTCTAGTTTCACACTGGGTGAAATGCAGTTAGGTTATGATGGCAAAACCGGAAAGCAGAAACTCGGAATAGTAACTCATGCAGACTGAGCTTTGAACACACATACACACAAACAAACACACGCAAACACAGAACGTCGCGAGCAAGGGAAACTCCGGGAAGACGAGACCGGTGACCCGGTTTCGATTTACCATTGAAACAAGTTCACTTCATCTACGTTGGAAAAGCTTGAACGTTACAATATTGCATTCCACCTTACGCTCTTTTAATAGAGTGATGCTTAGCCTTGTCAAAATGAAAAAAAAATTAACAAAACGAAAATAGCCAAAGAAATATTGAAAATAGTGAAAAGAAAAGTTGTGCGGATTATTTGAAATTGATAAGCGCAAAGAGCGACGTGTAGTGCCCTCTATGTATGCTGTTGAGAAAGGGTAGGTAACTGGTGGCATCGTTGCTGATAATTTACCATTTCATTATGACAGTCAGCGGTGGTGCTGTCATAATGAACAGTGTTGTGGTTAAATAACAAAGAATAAGAAATAGCAAACTAAAGAAGGATCTGTTTAACCGAACCAATTGCGAATCTATAATAATAACAAAGTAGATTTCTTGACATGGAAAAATATGCTTTGTCAGAGACAAATAGATATATATTTTTTTATATATAAGTGTTGTCTAGTATAAGTTTACCTTTGTTTTCACTTTTAATGTTTCTGTAGTTTCTTTTTACGATCTCTTTCTCTCTCTCTCTATTTACTTACAATAATACAGCTACAATACAAACATGACACGCGCACTTTCATTCAAGAAATACACGAAGAAACAAAACTATTTTACGCTACCATGAATCAGGTTATGATATCACATTCCCTAAACATTTGGAAAGCTACTCTGAACTACAGTGTAACTAAGTTGAAACGAACACCTACCTCGCTTCTACGTTGAAGACTGGAATAATTGATGTCGACTTCTCATCAAGGATTTACTATCTCTTTATCTTTCTCGTCCATTATTGTTAGACTTGGACAAAACTATTCCGGCATTGATGCTTTTCCAGCTGGGCAATACTCTCTTGTTGGAAGATGGTCAACATTCGGTGAGTGTTGTCGCACAAGAATTGACACAGCGTCAGCTAGTTAACATAACAAGCCTCAATGGGTCTTCGGCTACTTCGTTTCTATTGTTTTCTAGACTGTTCCCGTCCCGTGCCAATAACACCCGGTACTCACACCAAGTGCCTGCCTCAACCCGTCTTCCATCTGACACTACAGAAGCGAAACTACTCATGGATGTACGATGTTCCCCGGGAGATTTACTCGGACCGTTGGGTCTCTTCGTGCAAGCCTTGCTGGCTTTCCTTGCTTTCACCACACTCATAGGTAAAATGATTTTTAATTTTACGCACAACGTACGCGCTTTATAGTTTGTTTGTTTTTTTTCCTTTTCCCCCTAAACAGTTTTTAAAAAAATGATAATCTTTGCTTCTCACGCAATGAATGATTGAGAAAATGTGTGTTCAGTTACCCGGAACAAAGTTAATTAATACATATATGTATGAGTAGTTGAACAATAGAAATTGTGATAATTAATCACGATTTGTGTTGGCGAAAAGTAACACAAATAGTTACAATAATGGAATAAAATTTATTTCATTGTATGTACGTATTAGCATAATATTTAAATTTTACCTACAAAAACATACAAATTTTAAATATACAAGACATTTTCCTTTAATTGCCCGAATGATTGAAAATTTGGTTTGCTTTTTTTTTTCTTTCATTTTCATATCTTCTTTCTGTGTAACTAAATGAAAAAAGAAAATTTGTTTTTAAAAAATAGTTTATAGAAATGATAGCTAAATTTTTCTCATTTTAATAACCAGTACAAGCCAACATCTTTTTGTGTTTTGCATGCAAAACTTAAGGGCTACCCACCCATACCTCAGAGACATTATTTAATAAGTTATTTAATCCACTTCAACTCATCCAGAATTAATCTTTCGTTCACTAATCCTATTTTTATTTATTTATTTCTAAAGCCATTCCAATTACCCCTAGACTTTAGGTCACAAAATCGATTTCTTAAATGTTTTCAATGAAAAAGAAAAGGGAAAAGGAAAGAAAAAGCAGGGTAGACTATAATCGAATTAGTGTAATCAAGTACCATTATTACTTTAATACAGCTTTGTCTGAAACACTGCTACCCGTCTATTGTATATACCTATCTACCCATCACAAACTCCTGTAACAATATAATGCACGTGGATCTCTTATTGCTCTGACTTTATAAAACTTTTGTAGTTTTCCTTTCCAAAGGTAAAAGTGTTCATCGATTTTAATACAAACAACTAAAGCGAGCAGTGAACCGTTATCGATCTGATCATCTCTCTACACATGTAACGAATAGCACGTATATATAACATAACATGCTTGCTGACTCTTCTATTGCGTATTTTATTAGCACATGGCCCCTCTCTATCTCTTCCTCTCTCTCTCTTTCTCTATCTCCCTCAAATGGCTTCAATCAGAACTTTACATATTCTTAGATAACACAGGGAGTTCTAGATTCTCATTTATAAGCTTAATTAGTATCCATTTACTGTTGTCATTGATTGCTGTTTAACCCCAGACCACGCAACTACACCCCATGTCAACTCTGATCTTGCAGACCTTACGATCAAAGGCAGTCCAGCCGTGACTGTACTGTCTTGGATTCCTTCCAAAGTCGGCGTATATTTATGACCACGTTATCCAATGTCATGTTGTGTTTTTAGGGTGTGATTTGAGGGAAATTGGCTGCTATTTCTAACAGACTGAAGCTTCCTTATTAGCTCATTTAAAGTCTTATGAGGTTTACTTTTTTCTATTTATTGAAATATTTTCCGAACTCTTTGTTAATTCATTAAATTCGGTTTTTCTACGTCTTTTTAGAACAAATCAATTCTTTTTTTCTTACGTAGACAAAGCAGTCGAAACATTAATTGTGTATAGATCATTGGTAGTTGGCTAATCAAGAGCGCCTGTTTTTAGTTAATGTCTTCGACACTGGAATTCTTCGTTTTAGCCAAAGAACTTTAACGAAAATGTGGAGGCGACGTAGTTTCCTTTGACTGTGAAGAATTAGGGTAATTTATGTTGTTACTATATCAAATTTTATTAAATATTATCCTTGAAATTCTATCTACAAAATAAACACAAACATTGACAGACTCGCTTAATATTTATTATGTTCCATCTAGAAATTTTAATATATTCGATAATAATAATTAAAAAAATGTTTCTTCACGAACATTTCATTTGGTTTTACACAAAAAGAAAGAAAATCTCAATTTTTGCTTAGTTTACTGGGAGGTGATAAGTCTTGTAATTTATTTTAGGTCTTAAGAGGCAAAACGCGTTGGTTATCTATTCTGTATATTTTTGTATGTTCATAAAAATTCTACGAACTTTCCAGCTCGTCTTTGGTGTCCTTAGAATCATGATAATGATTATCATCATCATCATCATCATCATCGGTTACACTTAGTCATAGTTAATGTGGTTTAACCCTCGGGTCATCTCGAACTGACGTGTGATCTAAAGCGGGTCAGCTGTGACCATCTTGTGTTTTATCCACTGTGTCCTTCCTCTCCTAAGACGATAGGATGTAATAAGAAGGAAAAATTTACCTGCTCTCTCTAGCAGGTCGCGTTACCATATAGCATCTCCCTTGTTTGCTTGCATTCTATAGGTTTTACTGCTGCTGCTATTTAACCCCAGGTGAACAACACTGATCGAGCAGAACCATGATTAAAAACATTCCCAGTATAACCATTTATCCTTTTTCTCTTCTTATTCTCCAGACTTTATATATCTAGGATTAACATTATCTTATGAATCATTTTAAAAAGACGGTAGGCTGTAACTTATAGGAGGTTTAGCTGTTATTTCTAGCATTTTTTTAATTTACTCATAGAACCCTTTCCTTATATTAAAATACTTTTCCTTGATGTAACTATTTCCCTTTCTCTCTAGTAATACTCAGCTGTAATATGCTTCTTTCTAGGTGCCTCATTAGTTTTTCAAGTATTTCCTCTTACCACTGTTATTTACTGTCAGTCAGCCAACAAGGATATTTCATGAAAGACTACGAGTTTCTTAAACTTCTTTCAGCAAGCATCTTGTAGAAGAGAAAGCCTTCACGCATTTCGCGCGACCTGCTCCGATTTGAGATCGCCAACTCAAACAATCTCTCATATCAAAAAGTACCTGCTTTAATAAAGCGATTTTCGGTTAAAAAGGAACACACTACATTAATGTAGTCCTAGATACACTAAGCTTGAATGCCTTTGATGTTAGGCCTTTTTCAGTCAGGGCAGACTTCGAACTTCTACTACTACTATTTATCCTAATTCTTCGCATATTTTCTTCCAGCATAAATCTTCGCCCATTCCTCAATAACAACAACAGAAACTTTTAATTCATAACTACATTAGGTAAGAACACGGAATCAAGGGATAAAAAAGGTATAAAAAACAAAAATAAATAAAAGAATTGGAAATTTTTCGTGGGGAAAAAAATTCTTTCGGAATCGTAATTCCATTTGCATGAAACACAGTAATATGATATATATATATATATTCTGTGTCCTTTTCCTTCGCAATAACTATTCTATTATAGCTCCGCCGTGTAAGTCCTTGTAATGTTGTCCTTGTGTCAACTATAGAAATTGCTTATTGAGTTCAAATCCTGCTGAGGTCAACTTTGCTTTTTATCCTTTCGGTGGTGGTGGTGGTGGGGGGGTCGATAAAATAAGATACCAGTCGAGTACTAGGGACAATGGCATCGATTAATCCCTTTCCCTTAAAATTACTGGCCTTGTGCCAAAATTTGAAATAATAATAATAATAATCATTATTATTATTATTACATACAAATGCGGCGAGCTGGAAGAACCGTTGGCAAGCCGGATAAAATGCTTAGCGGCATTTCGTCCGTCTTTACGTTCTGAGTTCAAATTCCGCCGAGATCAACTTTGTCTTTCATCCTTTCGGGGTCCATAAAATAAGTACTGGGGTCAATATAATCGACTTCTTTCGAAATTGCTGGTTCTGTGCCAAAATGAAATATTATTATTAGTATTATTACATTCACGTATATAAATAATACATCTGTGTGTTGACATGTATCTGTACGTGTATAATGTACTTATATATATTTTATATGTGTACGTGTGTGTGTGTATGGATATGTGTTGGTATATGCATATGTGTATAACAACAACGCAAAAAAATGTAACCCTACCTCAAACGACTTATGGGGGGGAAAAATTATCGTTGGCCGTCAACCCTAAACCCAGGTTAGACTTACCCTAACCGAGCAGACGTATAACAAAAGGAGCCCTGACATAACCCTATCATTTTACCATTTCTTTTTCACCAGACACTATGTATCTGGTAACCGCATTATCTCAATGTATCCTTCCTTGTATAAAACACTAGGGTGTGATTTCAGAAATATTTAACTGCTATTTTTAGCAGGTCAATGCAGCCACCTAGACATAGAGTACAATGGTAATTAAATTATGCTGTAGAGCCATAAAAATCGTTGTTGTTTTTATATTTTCCTCTTGCTGTTTTCAGTTTGGCAAGATATCTATATGATCTAAAGATATTAAAGATAAGACGCTTTCTTCCGAGTAGTCATATTGACTGTATACACAAATATTTATATTATATTGACTTGGTTATTTTTGTTACAATAGTTACATAATTTACTTAACATCATTCTTTGGTTGTTCATTTACGATCTAGTCTTTGAAATTAGATCAATCTGTATCTTGTGTGTTGTCTGGAGGAGATGTCAGTACCGTTTACAAGTGGAAATGAAAACTATTTGAAACACTAGCATACCTGTGTCATCAAAATTGATGATAGAAAATGGTGTATCAAAGCAATGGGAGAAACCATTGCTAAATGCCAGCAATTGAGTAATTAAATATATGTACAATACACTGTTGAATTGAAGCACAGTTGTAATGGTTGAAAATATTATTGTTGTTGTTGGCACTCCGTCACTTACGACGACGAGAGTTCCAGTTGATCCGATCAACGGAACAGCCTGCTCGTGAAATTAACATGCAAGTGGCTGAGCACTCCACAGACACGTGTACCCTTAACGTAGTTCTCGGGGATATTCAGCGTGACACAGAGTGACAAGGCTGACCCTTTGAATTACAGGTACAACAGAAACAGGAAGTAAGAATGAGAGAAAGTTGTGGTGAAAGAGTACAGCAGGGTTCACCACCATCCCCTGCCGGAGCCTGGTGGAGCTTTAGGTGTTTTTCGCTCAATAAACACTCACAACGCCCGGTCTGGGAATCGAAACCGCGATCCTATGACCGCGAGTC
>NC_068995.1:13383215-13386399 GCF_001194135.2 Octopus bimaculoides
ACACGTGTACCCTTAACGTAGTTCTCGGGGATATTCAGCGTGACACAGAGTGACAAGGCTGACCCTTTGAATTACAGGTACAACAGAAACAGGAAGTAAGAATGAGAGAAAGTTGTGGTGAAAGAGTACAGCAGGGTTCACCACCATCCCCTGCCGGAGCCTGGTGGAGCTTTAGGTGTTTTTCGCTCAATAAACACTCACAAAGCCCGGTCTGGGAATCGAAACCGCGATCCTATGACCGCGAGTCCGCTGCCCTAACCACTGGGCCATTGCGCCTCCGGTTGAAAATATTAACACCCTCGTAATATATACGAAACCTCCACTTTTGCATGCTCTCATGGATCAGACAGATTTCATACAGCCAAATGCCCTCCCCATCACCAACCCTTACCTCTTTCCAAGTAAGGTAATATTTTGCCCTACCCAAACATGATCCTGTGGAAGATTGAATAGCTCTTGCATGACAGCAACACTTGCTTACAACTATTTCCTAATGTCAAGGCAATGAGACAGTAAAACTTAAATGCTACGTGAGCAATGATACTTTGAAAGCAAAAGAGATTAATATTTAATTTCATATATTAATATGCATGTGATATAGATATTATTTACAATAAAACTTTAGGCGTAGGAGTGGCTGTGTGGTAAGTAGCTTGCTAACCAACCACATGGTTCCGGGTTCATTCCTACTGCGTGGTACCTTGGGCAAGTGTCTTCTACTAAAGCTTCAGGCCGACCAATGCCTTGTGAGTGGATTTGGTCGACGGAAACTGAAAGAAGCCCGTCGTATATATGTATGTGTGTGTATATGTTTATGTGTCTGTTTCCCCTCCCCCTAACATCGCTTGACAACCGATGGTGGTGTGTTTGCATCCCCATAACTTAGCGGTTCGGCGAAAGAGCCCGATAGAATAAGTACTAGGCTTCCAAAGAATAAGTCCTGGGGTCAATTTGCTCGACTTAAGGCGGTGCTCCAGCATGGCCACAGTCAAATGACTGAAACAAGTAAAAGAGTAAAAGAGTAATGGCAATAAAAATTAGTTAAAAAGCATTTACACTTCCTCAATTACAGACTATAACAGAATGTCGATATTTCCCTTTAAAATTATTTAAGACAGCTCAACAACACTGTAGGGTCCAGAGCAATGCAATATCCTGAGACCCCTTTAAACGCAATTACAACACACATAGATTTCCATTGGATCCCTAAACCCCTGGTGCCTCTGACAAGTGTTCAGTGTGCCCATACCTTAAAATGGCTCTGGGGCAATGGCAAGACTGAGTTATTAAAGCAGTTAAGCACTCTCAAAGCATCATGCAATACTCTCACTAGGACACCAAACATCAGAAATCTGGAAAATATAGTTCGTCAGAGTTATTTTGGTAATCACTGTCATTTGTTTTACCTGACTGTTGTGTTGATTTCACACATTGGCGAGAGGCCACCTGTAAAAGGAAGGAGAGTACAGTCGATTGATTTGACCCTTGGTGTCAAGACTATCACTTGTTGGAAGACATAAAAGGTTGTCTTGAATGTTGTTGTTGGCACTCCGTCGCTTACGACGTCGAGGGTTCCAATTGATCCGATCAACGGAACAGCCTGCTCGTGAAATTAACGTGCAAGTGGCTGAGCACTCCACAGACAGGTGTACCCTTAACGTAGTTCTCGGGGATATTCAGCGTGACACAGTGTGACAAGGCTGACCCTTTGAATTACAGGCACAACAGAAACAGGAAGTAAGAGTTCCTGTTCGCCACCAGCAGGGTTCGCCACCATACCCTGCCGAAGCCTCGTGGAGCTTTAGGTGTTTTCGCTCAATAAACACTCACAACACCCAGTCTGGGAATCGGAACCGCGATCCTATGACCGCGAGTCCGCTGCCCTAACCACTGGGCCATTGCGCCTCCACTGTCTTGAATGTAACTACTGTGAAACTCTCAAATATTGTTGTTATTGTTGAGTATGGCTTGGAAAAGGAACAGCCTTTTGCAGGATTTCCGAGATTGGTGTAAGAAAGAGAGAAAGATCTTAAATTTTCTCAACCAGAAACATGAATGAAATGCTTACAACGTAGTGTAACTGTACTTAAAACACCCAAGAGTCATTCAGATAGTGGTGTTAAACTAGGATTAAGTCTAGCAACACGTTTCATGTGCTAACTCTCATATTTCACCAATTTGGACACTGTTAACACATCAGTTGATAAAATCAAATGGCCTTAACTGGCTGTAAACATTGAAATCTTTATCTATAGAACCTATCATTTCCTTTTAGTAAAGATTGATCGACAGTAAAAGCAGCTAAGGAAGAAAAAGAAAAACGGAAATCAAAATAAAAGCTAGATTTTTATTTAGACTCTTATTTTTGATTTCCCAGTTGTATTCTGATAACTTTCTTAGCATATATTGTTTTATTTCACTTTATTTTTATTAAGAAAGTAAACTCATTTAGAAAAGAGATTTGTTTTAAAGGGTCTCTCAATCTACTACAAGAACAATATATACATAATCTTAAAGAAACAAATGAGGCATAATTTATCTTGGACTACATTATCCTATGTTTATAAAATATATGAAGATGGGAGGACTCACCTACACTATACAAATCGAAGTCTCATATGTCTCTTTTATTCTTTTACTTGTTTCAGTCATTTGACTGTGGCCATGCTGGAGCACCGCCTTTAGTCGAGCAAATCAACCCCAGGACTTATTCTTTGTAAGCTTAGTACTTATTCTATCGGTCTCTTTTTTGCTGAACTGCTAAGTTACGGGGACATAAACACACCAGCATCAGTTGTCAAGCAATGTCGGGGGGGGGGGGACAAATACAGACACACAAACATATACACACACATACATATATATATATACATATATACGACGGGCTTCTTTCAGTTTCTGTCTGCCAAATCCACTCACAAGGCTTTGGTCAGCCCGAGGCTATAGTAGAAGACATTTGCCCAAGGTGCCACGCAGTGGGACTGAACCTGGAACCATGTGGTTCGTAAGCAAGCTACTTAGCACACAGCCACTCCTACGTCTAGACATTTCTGTATAGAAAGCTGTTGTTGTTTAACCCCAGGTTAACTCTGGCTGAACAGAACTATGATCATATGCAGTCCAAATAGGATTACTTCATCTCTTTATATGTTTAAACCTACATTAGCCATTTTTTTTTTTTTTT
>NC_068995.1:13386409-13387606 GCF_001194135.2 Octopus bimaculoides
TTTTTTTTTTTTTCTTAAAAAAAAAAGATAGTAGGAATGTGATTTGAGGAAGATTAGGCTGTTGCTTCTGGAAGATCAAGCAACCATGGTGTAGAGGCTCCCTAGCTGACATGGATAATCATTGGTGTGATGTGTGTGTGTGTGTGTGTGTGTGTGTATAGATGTGCATGTGTTTGTAGTTTGTGCATGTGTAAATGTAATGAAAGTATGTGGTGAAAAATTTAGTGAATCTAGCACAGAGCAACAGTATCACGGTTGCCATGCACTTTAGATTCTCTGTGTACTCTTGGGATGTAAAACTGTTTTGCATCTGATGTATCTCTGCCTTTACTCTCACGAACTTAATATATGTGTGTGTGTGTGTGTCATTATCCTTTTTTTTTCTTCATAGCTCAGTTTTAGATACACAGGGAGAGGGAGAGGACCCATGTGTGTGTGTGAATAGCAAAATATGTGTTGTTGACAGTAATACAGGGCATTACAAGTAGATTATATTAGCTGTGACAGCATTGTGCTCCAGCTGGTCTGTGTCCTGTTCATTTGTCATCATAGCCCACGGTTGAATGATGATCTGAAGCTTTAAGTGTAATGTTTTTAACCCATTGCTGGTTGACAGATTAAACCAACCACCATGTACTTCACTGGTAAACTATTTTAGCAATTGTGGAAGAACAAAGGGCATAGTTGACCTTGATGGACTTAACTCAGAACAAAATAGAATAAATTTCATTAGGCATTTTGTCTAACATGTTAACGATACACACACACACACACACACACGATTTCATTTTTAATAAAAGCCCTATCACGCATCAACATTTCATGTCTCTCAAATTACTCAGAAGTCAGATTCTGTTTTTATCATGTGTTGAGTTCTATTTTGCATAAAAGACCAGAATTTTCAACTTGAATCAAGTATAACAAAGTCATCCAAATTGTTTTTAGAGTATCCTCATAAATGGAATCTAGACCAGCTAGTTTGTATTGGCATCAAGTCATGTTTTGAAATGCTTTGACTGAGAAAGGTTTGCATAATAGATTCATTTCCTATTATCATCATCATCATCGTCGTCGTCGTTTAACATCTGCTTTCCATGCTAGCATGGGTTGGACAATTTGACTGAGGACTGGTGGACCAGGAGGCGACACCAGGCTCCAATTTGATTTGGCAGAGTTTCTACAGCTGGATGCCCTTCC
>NC_068995.1:13388327-13395720 GCF_001194135.2 Octopus bimaculoides
GCAACATTATTCAGTCAGTCATGGTGGGGATCATTCCTGGCAACACAGGGGGGGACTGAATTCCAGCTTCTGTATCAGTGCAGCTCCTGGTATTAATTATATTTGGAGATTTGGGTTTTAGTTTTCTAGCATTGTGTAATAGATTGGGGTAGTTGCTTAGGATTTTGCTTTCTTATGAAAGCAGAATGATAGTTTCTAAGTTCAGGGATTGTCAATAATTTTAGAGCCTTTCTCTTAAGGATTTCATAGGGTGGGGATGGATCTATATCTGGCACTCTGTCAGTTATAACAATGAGGGTTCCAGTTGATTCAGTCAATGAAACACAACTCCTTATTTTCTTTTTAAGCCTGGTACTTTTTCTATCAGTCTCTTTAGCTGAACAAATAAGTTGTGGGGACGTAAATACACCAACACCAGTTGTCAAGCAGTGGTGTGAGACAAACACAAATACACTCACAGACACATATATATACGACAGGCTTCTTTCAGTTTCCATCTACCTAATCCATTGCTGACAAGAATTTGAACAGCCTAAGGTGCTGCATAGTGGGACTGAACCTGGCACCATGTGGTTGGGAAGCAAGCTTCTTACCACACAGCATGTCCATAAGAAATATTATCTCTGGATAATTACCACAGTAAATTGCTTTTCAATGATGTATATACATAGAATGTGGTACATAGATGACTATTTTAATTTAATATTCTTTTTCATATAACAGGGTTTTTTTTATAAGTTGAAATTTAAAAAAAAATAAACGTATATAGGTGCAGGAGTGGCTGCGTGGTAAGTAGCTTGCTTACCAACCACATGGTTCCAGGTTCAGTCCCACTGTGTGGCATCTTGGGCAAGTGTCTTCTAGTATAGCCTCGGGCCGACCAAAGCCCTGTGAGTGGATTTGGTAGACAGAAACTGAAAGAAGCCTGTCATATATATGTATATATATATATGTGTTTGTCCCCCTAGCATTGCTTGACAACCAATGCTGGTGTGTTTATGTCCCCCGTCACTTAGCGGTTCGGCAGAAGAGACCAATAGAATAAGTACTATGCTTACAAAGAATAAGTCCCGGAGTCGATTTGCTCGACTAAAGGCGGTGCTCCAGCATGGTCGCAGTCAAATGATTGAAACAAGTAAAAGAGTAAAAGAGTACAATTTTAATTACAATGGAAAAATTAAACAGTACACACTATTTGTTCATATAGGCAATAAACGACAAGGTCTTCTTAGATGTTCATCAGTGACAAAGCAGCCAAATTCTGTGGAGAATTTAATAGCTAAGAGCTATACAGTGTTTATGAACTGAAAGTCAGCTAAACAACTCTGTCGTATTTATCTCAGTGCTTGTACTGATAAGGTGGGTTGATCTATTGATTTATAATGCACTACACAATAAATTAACTGAAAAATATGTATAATCCTAGTTAATACTATTGTGTTAGATGAAGAAATTCCTCGTCTTCCCAAAGGACTGTAGAAGCTGTACACAGCTAGTAAACACCAGGGTATACACTGATTTAGTTATATTTGTTACATCTTTTGCCTATATCAGAAACAGTTTATGAATTCAAAACCCATGAAGGTCAGCTTTGCCTTTCATATTTTCAGGGTCAATAAAATAAAGTGCTGGTCAAGTACAGGGTTTGAGGTAATCAACTAACCCCTCAAAATTTGCTGACTTGGTGCCTAAATCATCATCATCATTATTATTATTATTATTATTCTTATTATAAACTTCCTCCTCCTCCGCCTTCCTCTTCATCATCATAGTTCTTTTTTTTTTTTACTTTAAACTTTCATTACCATATTTCAGTTGAAATACATTACTTTTATTTCAATTAATTCTCAAAATAATGAAGAATTTAGTGGCTGTGTGGTAAGTAGCTTGCTTACGAACCACATGGTTCCAGGTTTAGTCCCACTGCGTGGCATCTTGGGCAAGTGTCTTCTACTATAGCCTCGGGCCGACCAAACCCTTGTGAGTGGATTTGGTAGACGGAAACTGAAAGAAGCCCATCGTATATATGTGTGTGTATATATATATATATATATATATATATATATATGTATGTGTGTGTGCATGTTTGTGTCTGTGTTTGTCCCCCCCAACATCGCTTGACAACCAATGCTGGTGTGTTTACGTCCCCGTAACCTAGCGGTTCGGCAAAAGAGCCCGATAGAATAAGTACTAGGCTTACAAAGAATAAGTCCTGGGATCGATGTGCTTGACTAAAGGCGGTGCTCCAGCATGGCCACAGTCAAATGACTGAAACAAATAAAAGAGTTATTAACCTTTTAGCATTCAGATTACTCTGTCAGAGTTAATACTTATTAATTTGCATCGTTTTGAATTAATTATGCATTATCTTGTAACTTTGAGATTTCAATGATGTGATTGTAGATTTTTAGAATTACATTGTAGGAAAGGTGTAAGAGGCCACATTTTGACAGTTTAAACATACAACGGGTAGAATGTTTGGGCTGGATTTTGCCAGTTTAAAATGCTAAAGGATTAAGCTGGTGTTTAGAAACATAGATTCACATAGATTTTCATTGAAGGTTTTAATTTAAATCACTTTGAAACAAGAAGTTTGTACCATAGAGTTAAATCTCAGGTGTGATGGTATCAAAAGGACTGAAGTCTGTTTTTCTCCATGCTAACATGGAGGGGTCAACAATAAAGCCTGTGTCAGTCTTGTGTCATTTTGTCAGGCTGGCCCAACACCCTGAGATGTAACTTCAGCCCTTTTTCCTAGATTTTTCTTGGTCTTTCTTTATCATAGCTATTATTGTTTATAGCGGAGGCGCAATGGCCCAGTGGTTAGGGCAACGGACTCGCGGTCATAGGATTGCGGTTTCGATTCCCGGACCGGGCGTTGTGAGTGTTTATTGAGCGAAAACACCTAAAGCTCCACCAGGCTCTGGCAGGGGATGGTGGCGAACCCTGCTGTACTCTTTCATCACAACTTTCTCTCACTCTTTCTTCCTGTTTCTGTTGTACCTGTATTTCAAAGGGCCAGCCTTGTCACACTGTGTCATGCTGAATATCCCCGAGAACTACGTTAAGGGTACACGTGTCTGTGGAGTGCTCAGCCACTTTCACGTTAATTTCACGAGCGGGCTGTTCTATTGATCGGATCAACTGGAACCCTCGACGTCGTAAGCAACGGAGTGCCAACAACAACATATTGTTTATAGCACATTTTTTTACCCTATGCTCTTTGTCATTTAACAATGTAGTCAGCTCTTCTACACACATCAGTTGACGCTTATAAAGCACAGTTGCTTTCATATTTTCTTTGTGATGCAAAATAAAGAAAAAAGAGAATTAAGCAATTTGGAGAAAATTTAGTGGGTTTTTGTATGTGTGTGTGTGTGTGTGTGTGTGAGTGAGAGAGAGAGAGACACAGACAGACAGAGACAGACAGACAGAGAGAAATCTGAATTTGATAGTTTTCTTGACACTTCATGGTAAGCATCTGATAGATTATATCTCAGTCTCACATTTACATAAAATCTCCCATTTCACAGTTTTGTATCTTTCTCATTTCCAATTATGTCTTTTTCTTGTTGATGATAATAGTCACTTGTTTCAGATCTATCCTAGGCAAACTAAACCACTTATGTATAGTCACAACTATTTACATAACCAACATCATAAAGTACAAAACCCCTTCTCCTATGTTTACCAAAAAAACTGACAGAAGTGATAAGCCAAGTCTAATTGACCTCTTTGTAGTAAAGATGGCACTGCAAACTGAACAGTTTATCATTATTAACATCAGAATCAGAATCAACTTCATCTGAGCATCTGTTCTTTATCAACATCTCACTCTTGTTTCATGTTGTTTGCTAAGCTCAATTTTCACTTTGAAATTTATTCCACTTAGCTTCAACAGATATTGCCAATTCTCAGTGTTATTTCCACACCTCATGTTCTCTTTATCTGCACGTATCAGCTTAACTCTTTCGCTACTGTATTTATTTTGAGAAGCTCTCTGTATTTCTTTCAATTACTTTAAATATAACAAAGAATTTAGTAAAATAACTTAGTCATCGTTCAGCTAGTGTTAGGAACATAAATTGTGACTAAGGTTTGGTGGAAGATTATAATTCAAAACTTAGGAAAACAAGACATTTGTACTCAGAGCCAGAGCCAGTTTCAGCCAGGTTGATAACAAAAGGGTTAATACCTCAGACACCAACAACGGAGTGGCTACATGATTAGAGCTGAATATTCCTTAACTGTTTTGTTGTCATATTTCTTTTGGAATACTCTTTCATTTCTGTTAATTTTGAAAATAATGAAGAATTTGATTAAATAATTTTGCCTTAATTAAGCTGGTGTTTGAAAACATAAATGAACATGAGATTTTAAATAGGAAGAAGTTTAAATTTGGGTCTCTTCAAACAGGAAGTGTATATTGAAGAACCAGGGTTGGTCTCTGGCAGATTGATATTAAAAGGTTTAAATCAAAACAAAACATTGTGAAAAAACAAACAAACAAATAAACAAAAAGCCAGACACCTTGAATAATGTACTTCTAAATACATTCTGCTTGAACAAAGACAGGATGGTCAAGGCTCAAATCCCTTTCGTATCAGGTTAAACAACAGCAATAACATATATGAATGAAATGGCTTTTACTTTATAACAAGGGAGTGTGTGTATGTGTTGTTGAGCCAGGTAACCAGCTTTAGGATCAGTGAGTCATAATCTATCCTATTTCAGTTGTGTTGCAGTATGTCTTTAAGATGTTTAACTCCCAAATTTCTCAATCCACCTAGCTGTAAATAGGTACAGCAGGATAGGAACAGCTTACGGTGTTGAGTTCAATTCAGCTTCTATAAATAAAGTACCAGTCAAGTACCAAGTTTGATTCCCCCCCTTCTCTCTCTCTCTCTCTCTCTCTCTCAAACTCTCTCTCTCTCGCTCTCTCTCAAACTCTCTCTATATCTCTCTCTCTCTCTCTCTCTTTTTCTCTCTCTCTCTCTCTCTTTCTCTCTCTCTCTCTCTCTCTCTCTCTCTCTCTCTCTCTCTCTCTCTCTCTCTCTCTCTCTCTTCAGAAATCAGCTGTGTTCAAACTTGAAGAGGGTTGAGCTTGGCCAAGTTTAAAATATCATGGCACACTTATGTCCTAATGACACTCGTATGATTTCATCTGGACTTGAGAGCTACACCTGTAATCACACATTACTCCCCATGCCTCAGCTGTTACCACCATTACAACACTTACCACCATGCCATCACTATTCTCAATGTTATCACCATAATTACTCATATTCTGCTGTTGCTACCTCGGTATCACTCATATTGCCAACAGTTGTTAATGTTTCCTTTGGACCAGGTAGTCTATTGTTCCCTTGAGCCAGGTATATCATTTCATGTTGCTCCTATCTACCTAGCAGAAAATGAATACAAGCTGATTGCTGGTGCAGCCCCTTGCCTTCCTGCTGTCTCATTAATGATATTTTGCCGGCTCAGGAGCAAGTGGGATGATCCCACATCAAGTCTGCCTATCACTTGACACTGTACAGTTGTCTCTGCTACCAAGGAAGTGTTGACTGCTATTTCTAATAGGTCAGGTGCCCATATAGAGGCTACAAGCAGAAATAAGCACTGAACACCCTTGTGCTGGTGCAATGTAAAAAGCATCCAGTACACTCTGTGAAGTGGTTGGCTCTAAAATGAGCATCCAGCTGAAGAACCCTTTCCAAAGCAGACATAGAGCTTGGCACAGTCCTTTGGCTTGTCAGCTCCCATCAAACCGTTTCACCCATGCTAATATGTGGAGGTGCATGGCTTAGTGGTTAGAGTGTTGCACTCACGATCATAAGATTGCGGTTTCAATTCCTGGACCGGGCAACATGTATTCTTGAACAAAACACTTCATTTCACATTGCTCCACTCCACTCACCTGGCAAAAATGAGTAATCCTGTGATGAGCTGGTGTCTCATCCAGGTGGAGAATTCATACGCCATGGAAACTGGAAAACCAGCTCTTATGAGTCAGCATGATTCAAGAAGATAACATTACCTTTTAATTTTACCCATGCTAGCATGTTGGCACTCCGTCGCTTACGACGTTGAGGGTTCCAGTTGATCCGATTAACGGAATAGCCTGCTCGTGAAATTAACGTGCAAGTGGCTGAGCACTCCACAGACACGTGTACCCTTAAGGTAGTTCTCGGGGATATTCGGCGTGACACAAAGTGTGACAAGGCTGACCCTTTGAAATACAGGTACAACAGAAACAGGAAGTAAGAGTGAGAGAAAGTTGTGGTGAGAGAGTACAGCAGGGTTCGCCACCATCCCCTGCCGGAGCCTCACGGAGCTTTAGGTGTTTTTGCTCAATAAACACCCACAACGCCCGGTCTGGGAATCGAAACCGCGATCCTATGACCACGAGTCGGCTTCCCTAACCACTGGGCCATTGCACCTCCACCCATGCTAGCATAAAAAGCAAGCATTAAATGATGATGCTGGTACATGGCACTAAGTAATATCCACTTGCAAGTGATGGCTATACTAATATTGCTCTATCCTTGTTGTTCTTATATAACTCCTATTATCATTTCACTATCATCATTTACCAGTTATTATCCTTATGTCATTACCATTACCATTAACGCCTCTCCTACCATCATCTGCAGCTGGCCTCTTGTTTAGAGATGTTTGTTTCATTAAGCCGGTACCAAATTTTGAGATGCACTTTGTGTCTGGACTGGAATTAATCTCCTTTCTACATGTACACTAAATCACACACACACACACACTTTCTATTTATCTCTATCTCTCACCCTCTCTTTCTCTCCTCCCCCCACTTCTTACTCATACATACAACACAAACACACACGCACATATACACATACATATGCTCTTATTATTGAAGTTTCAATCATCTTATTTTGTGTATTGACCAAAGATTAGCAAGATTATCTCATTAGCTTTGACCTTTCCCTCTTTGAATTATCTGCTCCAATTGTAAAGGATTGGAATTAAGCCATCACTATAATTATTAATTGTTATTAGTGGCTCGGTTTACCTAACTGTCTATCCATCCATCTAAGCTAATGTCATCATAATTATGATTACCTGCTCCAATTAATAATTAATATGGTATTACAGTAACTTATTGTGTTGTTTTGCTTTGAAGTAGTTAGCCCTTGATGAATCAAATGAGATAAACTATATATAAAACCCAAGACCAACTTTGCTTTGCAACCATGTGGCTTGGGATTTAGTTTCAATGTGTGTGGCACCATAGGCAAGTGTTTTCAACCTGCCTTATGAGTGAATTTGCAAGATGGGAACTGCGAGGAAACCTGTCACGTACGTGTATATGTGTGTGTATATATATATATATATATATATATATATATATATATAT
>NC_068995.1:13396126-13400819 GCF_001194135.2 Octopus bimaculoides
TATATATATATATATATATAATATATAGTGAATCCAAACAAAGAAGAACAAACATGAAGAAACAACAATGCAAGGACGTGGTACAATATCTTTCACTTTCAATATCCTTCAACCTCTCAAGCAGCAGTTTGGATGTTGTACCAAGTGCACCAAGTTACCTATTATTAGTAGTATATATGCAATATGGTTTAAGTCCTGATAATATTATGTTGCCTGGTTAATATGAGTCAGGATGAATAACATTGGGAAAATACAAAAAACAGGTTAAAGTTGACAGCACTGCAACATTTATTCTGATGTTAAATGAAATACATCAACTGGCATAACAACAAAACGTTTCTCAAAGTTGAAGATAAATGGTAGAACAAATGCAAAACAGCATCAAAGATTCTGGTTACAAAATCCACCTCCCTAAGGAATTAGCTGGAACAAAGGGTCCATTAAATATCTGTTATTGGGATGCTTAGCTAGTCTGTCACATTAAGGGGTGAGCAGTCCGCATAAAGCTAAATGGACTTGACCATCACGTGATGGGCCAAAATGGGTATCTAAAAGTAAAGAGGCGCAATGTGGATAGCTAAAAGTAAAGAGTGAGCATGCTTCTGCTACAGTATTATTAAGGTGGTGAGTTAACAGAATTATTAACATGTTGGACAAAATGTTTAATGGCATTTTTTTCCAGCTCTTTACATTCTGAGTTCAAATGCCACCAAGGTCGGGTTCAATGAAATGAATACCATTTCACCCCTGGGATCAATATAATTGACTAGCCCCGGTCTCTGAAAATTTGAGGCTTTGTTCATATGGTATTTCTTCTGAGTTCAAATCCTGCTGAGAACTATCATTATCATCGAGGTTAGTCAATTGTGAGTCATTACTGTTGGACCAAATGTCTTGTAGCAGTTAGTTATACCACTTTACGTTCTAAATTCAAATCATGCCAAATTCATCTTTGCTTTTCATCCATCTGAGGTTGATAAAATAAAGCACCAGTGAAGTTGATCCAACCAATGGCACTTCCTAAATGTCTGGCCTTCTGCCTATGCAAAGAAATTAGGATGTTGGATTAGAATCAATAATTTATCAGATAAAATGCCTTGTGAGATTTTTTTTTTTTTTTTTTGGCTCTATATATTCTGAGATCAAATCCGGCTTAAGTCAACTTCAATTTCCATTCCTCCACATTTGATAAAATAAAATATTAGTCAAGTTCTAAGGTCATTGGCATCATCTAACCTCTTTCCCCTCAAAATTCCTGGCCTTATACCTAAATAAGAAATTCATGTTATTATTTGCACCTGTGTTTCATTAATATCGAGTTCTTTGAATTTGCTTGTGTTACAGTAACATTAAATTTTATTAATTACCTCTAACTCATTGTTTAAGTTTTTAATTTTTATTAATTACTGCCAACCTGTTGTTTTAAGTCTTTGTTTAATTTCATTTAGAACCCCACCACCACCATAGAGTAAAAACAAAAGAATAAAAGGAAAAAAAAAAACAACTGCTATTGTAAGCCAAATTATGGAGACATTGCAAGTGAGAGGTATCAACTGTCTCACCTAATCAAGAAATCACAGCTTGAAGTTTCTTATCACCATTTGAATGTTCACATAATTTTTTCCTGAATAATACGACAGAGAGAATTCACAAGCTTTTAATATAGAAGCTTGTGGCTTCAAACTGCTAATAAAAAGTCACAGGGTGCAGTTCTTTCTGTGTGAATAGACTCCTGCTTATATCTTTGTGAAAGTAATAACGCTCACTAAAAATATCACAAGGATGCATTGTGATGAAGGATGAAGGACATGTCATTATATTCAGGTCATTATAATTAGACATGGTGAGCTGAAAACAATTTTTTAATCAATTGAAATTCTATTACTGAAAAGAAAAAGGCAACAACCTGGTAGAATAATTATCATGCCAGACAAAATGTTTAGCAGCAATTCTTTTGGTTTAACAGTCTGAGTTCAAATTCCACTAAGGTTAACTTAGCCTTTCATCCTTTTAGGGCTGATAAAATAAAGTACCAGTTGAATTCTGAGTATGATATAATCGACCCCCACCCCCAATTTTAGGCTCTGCCTATAACAGAAAGAATTATTAAGAAAATTTCTTTCCTCAGCATTAATGAGAATTCTTTCTCAATCAGTAAATAGAGGAACTCTTAAAATTTTGATTGACTAGAAATTAAATTAACTGAATCAGAGGGTTGAAGAGTGTGTCTGAGTAACCATGATGACAACCCTTCCGTATTTGTTCCCTATTAAGCCTAGTTGCCTGGTTCTATCAACACTAATGGTATTAGTCTGGTGCATTCAGCACTGGTGCTTTCAATGCTGGTGCTATGTGTTGCCCAGTAATGGTACCTGACTGCTTGCCAACTAAACTATATTCTAAGAATACATCCCATCTCCAAACATGCTATTTGCCTGTATAAACAAGTCTGAATTGACATGCTGTTTCAGAAAGAAGAAAAAAATGTTTGGTATTTATGCTTAGTATACTGGAATACTCAGGTTTATTTTAATCAGAATAAAGTCAGTGTAACTATGTACCACTCCTCCTCTATCATTTATTGTTGCAAATAATGTATTTGACAAATGATTAACTGGATTGGTTATATTGTATTTCATTTTAAAATGTAGTTGGTGTGTGTGGAAGAGAGAAATATCCCCATGCCAGAGATCTAACCCAAGTGTTTGCAACTGGGTTAGACTCTGGAAGACACCCTGGGTGCAAGGTTGTGTTGTTAAACCAGGTGGCAGATCAAGTCTACCACCCAAGTAAATTGAAGGCAAAATTTGAACTTGAAATGCAAAAAGCTTGGATAAATACTGCATAACTTCCTGTTCAGCATTCTTACAGTTCCATGAATCTGCCATTCTGGATGGGTACTTTTTTTAATCAACTCCCCACACTGCAAACGAAAGGATGAAGGACAAAGTTGATCTCAGCAGGATTTGAACTCAAGCCACAGATGTTAGAACACATGTTGTGACTCATTCTTGCCAATGCTTTACTCTTACTTGTTTCAGTCATTTGACTGCGGCCAGGCTGGAGCACCGCCTTTAGTCGAGCAAATCAACCCCAGGACTTATTCTTTGTAAGCCTAGTACTTATTTTATCGGTCTCTTTTGCTGAACCGCTAAGTTACGGGGACGTAAACACACCAGCATCGGTTGTCAAGCGATGTTGGGGGGACAAACACAGACACAAACACACACATATATATGCATATACATATATACGACGAGCTTCTTTCAGTTTCCGTCTACCAAATCCACTCACAAGGCTTTGGTCGGCCTGAGGCTATAGTAGAAGACACTTGTCCAAGGTGCCACGCAGTGGGACTGAACCCAGAACTATGTGGTTGGTAAGCAAGCTAGTTACCACACAGCCTCTCCTGCGCTTTGGCAACTTTACTAATTCACTTTTGAATAGCTATAAGAAAGTGCAACCCTTTCCCCACCTGTAAAAACATAACACTGTGTTAATACTTTATAGTGGATCTTTGGATACACTTGTTACATTCCTGCCAAGAAATTTTGCTAATTATTCTTCAGGTCTCCCTTTAACTTACATAGTTAGCCTATAAGACTAAGACAAGCTGTTGTTATTACGACTATTGTGTTCTTATCTATTCACTAATCCACTGGCATGTTTATGTACATAGCAGCAGCTTAGTGGATAAAGACACCGGTCCTGGTTTAGAGATAAAAGTTTCTTGCTTAAATCCAGTCCATGTTTAAATCCAGTAGATTATCCAAGAATAAGACACCTAAAGATGATCAGAGATCAAATGGATCAACATGTAGTGCCTGTTTAAATATTGTAAATATGCACTCTGAAGTTGAGTTTAATTCTCCCAGAAAAAATACAGTCTTCGAAACAAAATCCTTGTCATTTGTTGCTGTTACAATTTAAAAACTTCAAGAGAACATGAAATAATTCTTTACCAGAATGGTGGAACTCAAAGTAGATAAAGCTACAACTAATAAATAAAACATGGATATTGGGTTAAAAATTCCTTTATTTTTTATCTTTGACTTGCTTCAGTCATTAGACTACGGCCATACTGGGGCACCGCATCAAAGAATTTTAGTCGAATGAATCAACCTCAGTACTTATTTATTTTTCTTTTAAACCTAGTACTTATTTTATCAATCTCTTTTTGCCAAACCGTTAAGTTATGGGGACATAAATATTAGTTGCTAAGAAGTACATGTTAACACTTGGAAGATTTGATCAGAGTGATTAGATATATATATATATATATATATATGTAGTGAAACTACCTCCCGCCATTAGATACAAACTACTATCGCCATTACATACAATCTTCCTTTAAATATAAACAAACGCGAACGTAGGGGAAAACATTAACCTTGTCATCACGTGACTGATCATTATTCGAATCGGCAACTTCTTCGAACCGTTTCCGCCAGAACGCAAACTGACCAATCACGGCCCCTAATAAGGTCACGTGATAGAGTATATTTCTACCATCTGGTGAGCCAATAGTTTGTTATAAATAGCTTTAACTCGGCGGCCAAATTGGTCTCGGTCCAGTTTCTCTTTGAGAACTGTTCCGTGTACCACACGACAGCAGCAGCAGTTCCAGCGACCACTTCAACAGCTTCGTCCAGCCAACGATGACCACCGCCGTCACCACATCAGCAACAAGAGT
>NC_068995.1:13400829-13401652 GCF_001194135.2 Octopus bimaculoides
ACAAACTACTATCGCCATTACATACAATCTTCCTTTAAATATAAACAAACGCGAACGTAGGGGAAAACATTAACCTTGTCATCACGTGACTGATCATTATTCGAATCGGCAACTTCTTCGAACCGTTTCCGCCAGAACGCAAACTGACCAATCACGGCCCCTAATAAGGTCACGTGATAGAGTATATTTCTACCATCTGGTGAGCCAATAGTTTGTTATAAATAGCTTTAACTCGGCGGCCAAATTGGTCTCGGTCCAGTTTCTCTTTGAGAACTGTTCCGTGTACCACACGACAGCAGCAGCAGTTCCAGCGACCACTTCAACAGCTTCGTCCAGCCAACGATGACCACCGCCGTCACCACATCAGCAACAAGAGTCTACGACTACTATCCAGCATCATCGTCATGACCAACACGATTCTACGATTACTACTACCGAGCATCAATCTCCACCAGCGGCAACATGACTTACTATGTACACCACACAAAACTACCGCGGCACATCTCTCTCTTCGATTCTGTTAGGTGACTCAGCTTCACCACGGTAAATAAACAGACAAGAGTTCTTAAACAGACAAGAAATTCTCAGCCAGCGACGAACATCTGTATAACAAGAAACACGGCCCGGCATCGATGCCACATCACAACTAGTGATCAGCTCTGCCACACTCAGCCAACTCACTTTCACATACAGAACTTTTCCTATAGTGTACTAAAGATCTGGTATAATTGCTCACGTGTCATTTACTGACTCTCTTTCTATTTGCTGTAATAATTCACATACACACACATGTATCACTCACATACACACTTTTCTTTGTACG
>NC_068995.1:13402550-13411117 GCF_001194135.2 Octopus bimaculoides
GCCATATCCAGCCCAAATATTCTTTTGTTTTATGTCCAAACCAGCCAAATCTGGCTTCTCACATCTACCTCACAACGTCATTCTAAAAATAAACAATTACTTTATCAAAATCTCAAACTTATGAGATAATGCATGATTAATCTAAAACAAGTTAAATGAATAAGCTTTACATTTTGACAGAAAAATCTGAAAACTAAAGGGTTGAAGATGTTTTTGGGTTTTTTTTCCAAACACTGGTGGAGCATACATTTTTCTGGACCGTTATGATAGGAGCCTAAGTGTGGGGAGGAATAGTTGGGAAACAAACACTGATCTAAGCTTTCCCAAGGAGAAAAGAAATACTAGTATTCCTGTAATGAACAGGTGTGTGTGTATGTATGCCATATACACACTGATTATTATGTGATTATTCCATGTGTGTATGTGTGTGAGTGATTATTTTGCTTGTGTAATTATTCCGTGAGTGATAATATATGTTTAAATGTAAAAGAAAAAAATATATATATATATATAATAAATTATGAAATGCAACTTGACAAGTTGTTAATCAAAGGAAATGCAGACTAAGAATGGCCTGCAGTGGGTGGAATAAATACAAGCTGTTTAAAGTTGACCTATAACTGTAAGTGTTAAACTGCACTATTATCTGTGTGTGTTAATCTATAATACAAAGACAAGAGGTAAAGTGATACTTATAAGAATTGGTGTGGGGGGTCCTGGGATATTGGGTTGGGGAGGGTTGTTAGTGTTGTTTACGTCCACTCAGATGACGCAGGGTGTATGACTGAAGATGTTACAACTGTGATTATTCCATCTTTATTTCAAACAATTTCATTTAAGACTGTAATACAGAATGGATTTTTTTTTTTTTCTCAAGATATGGTTGTGTGGGTAAGAAGCTCACTTTGCAACCAACCATGTGAATATGGGTTCAGTCACACTGCACAGTACCTTGGGCAAGTATCTTCTACTATAGCTCCAGGCTGATCAATGCCTTGTGAGTAAATTTAGTAGACAGAATCTGTATAGAAACCCATTGCCTGTAACTTAGCGGTTCAGTAAAAGTGACTAATAGAATAAGTACCAGACTTAAAAAATAAGTACCTGGGTCGATTTGCTTGACTACTCTCTCCAAGGCAGTACCCCAGCATGGCCACAGGCTAATGACTGAAAACAAGTAAAACCTAAAAGGTTAGGATAGTAAAACATGGTTTACATTATTTACAATTGACAGACATTTATCCTCATCTTGTTTGTACTAAGCATTTTATCCATCGTACTAATGTTTCTGCCAGCTCACTGCTTTAATAATAATAATAATAATAATAATAATAATAATAATCCTTTCTACTAAAGGCACAAGGCCTTGAATTTGAAGGGGAGGGGACTAGTCGATTACATTGCCCCCAGTGCATAACTGGTACTATTTCATCAGCCCTGAAAGGATGAAAGTTGACCTCGGATGATGCTGAGGATGTCACCGTCGTCGTCGTAGTAGTAGTAATAGTAGTTGTAGTAGTTGTAGTAGTAGTAGTTGTAGTAGTAGTAGTAGTTGTAGTAGTAGTAGTAATAGTAGTAGTAGTAGTAATAGTAGTAGTAGTAGTAGTAGTAGTAGTAGTAGTAGTAGTAGTAGTTGTAGTAGTAGTTGTACATGATGGAATCTGAGTTTATATGTCAAGTGATTAACTGGACCTGTATCAGTTTCAATTGTTCCTGTCATACATTTTTACTAGACAAGGTCTCAGGCTACTACAGCCATCAAATTTGTATGTGCTTGTATAGTTTGTTTGTGAACGTGTATGTCTACTTATATTTTTGGGGTTTGTCTCTGCGTGTACATGTGTTTGTGAATGTGTACTTATGTATGTTTGTGAATGTATACATTCATGAACATGTGAATGCCTCTGTGTCTTGGTGTTTTTTTTTTTTTGATACCCACCTCCCCAGTACTGCACTAGTTTTATGATAGAAACTTGGTTTTAAATTGAGCTAAACTAAAAACTTACCAAAAAATGTCATGCTAATTTATGTCCCAAAACCAGCTTTATAATGACAGTTATTTTACCAAATTCTTCATTATTTTAAAAATTAATTGAAACATAGGCAGTGTGTTTCATAAGAAATGTGCTAACAAAAGGGTTCTACTGCAAAGAATTCAAGTCAGTTACCAAAAAATTAACAAGACTTTTCATTTATAATCAAAACAGTTCCAAGGACTTGTGTGAGTATGTGATTAATTTAGAGTGTGTGTGAGTATAAGTTAGTATATGGAGGTGTAAGTGTGGAAATACTAGCACTCCTGTAATGAATGCACTAGATGTGTGTGTGTGTGTGTGTGTGTGTGTGTGTACTTGTTATATGTGTATGTATGCCACATACATAGTGATTACATATCTGTGTGATTATTATGCGATTATTCCGTGTGTGTATGTGTGCGAGTGATTATTTTGCCTCTGTAATTATTCTGTGAGTGATTGTTTTGTGTGTGTGTGTATGTGTGAATACTCATTATGTGTGTATGTATGTCATATACACACTGATTTCAAGTATGTTCATCCCAGAATTTCATCCAACAGAATTTTTGGAATGTTTCACAAGTCTTCATTGCATCAATAATCGATTGTGCATCTGTCTATGTTTGTGTATTTTGTATGTATGCAGGTGTATGGTTGTGTGTCTGTCTATGTAGGTGTGTATACATACATGCCAGTGGGAGAGGGAATGTTTTCACTGTTTCATTGGTTTGTTCTTCACAGACAAACAGTCTTAAAATAATTAATACATTAATGTGTCTATACATGTGAATATGCCTCTGTGTGTGTGTGTGTGTGTGTGTGTGTGTGTGTGTTGTCCTGTCACAATTTTTCTGTACTTTGAAACAACAGCATCAAGTTTCCATAAAAGACAGACTGGCAAGCAGGCAGACAGGCAGGCCTTCACCTAAGCTATTATTGTTGAGGAGGTTGAAAAATAATCACCAATCTTAATTAATTATTCTTAGAGTGTTAATGTTTTGCTTTCAGTCTCATTAACTAACCTTAAAAAGTAAACATTAATTTCACCTCATTGTTGTTGATACTGTTGTTGTTGCTTTTGAAAATCACCATAGCGAGTATATTTCACACACAGGAAGGAAATTTGATGTCCTAGATGATAACATTTGGCATAAATAGGAAAAAAAAATTTTTCGTGATTATTTAATGATTGAGATAGTATAGTTTTTTGGGGTTTTTTTATCTGTTAAATTTTTTTCCCCTCTCTTTAGGCACAGACGTGGCTGTGTGGTTAGGAAGCTTGCTCTACAACCACATGGCTTCAGTTTCAGTCTCACTGCATGGCACCTTGAGCTAGTTACTTGTGCTTACAGCCATGAGTCAAGCAATGCCTTGTGAATGAGTTTGATAGGCAGAAACTGAGTGGAAGCCTCTAGTTTGTGTATTGTGTGTTTTGTGTCTGTGTTTGTACCCCACCCCATTGTTTGACAACTTGTGTTGGTTTATTTATGTCCCTGTAACTTAACGGTGTGGCAAAAGAGGCCAATAGAACGAGTATCTGGTTTTAAAAAATAAGTACAGAAAGCCAATTTGTTTGACTAAAACCCTTCAGAGCTGTGCCCCAGCATGGCCACAGTACAGTGACTGAAACCAACAAAAGATAGTGGTTGCTTCAGTTGTTGCAAGTCTGCTTGTTCTTAAATCAATACTTCAGCTTATGCCATTGCAGGTCCACTGGGTTTTTAAATTGATGTGTTGTTCCATCTGACATTGGAGACCCTATCACCAATAGCTGGGTCCTTGGAGGACCCCGTTCCTCCTACCCTTCGTCTCACACTCGTCCCTCTCCCTTCCTTCTGTGTCCACTCATTGACCTCACTTCTTCCATCTCGATTTTTCTATTTCACAGTCTGATGTCCTAAAAGACTGACCACTATATTGTTTACTTTCCCTCTCTGAAGGATGAAGGACTTGCATTGAAAACCTGGGATCCTACATCTTCTTCATGGCATAAAATGTTTGAATTATTTGTTTTACCATTTACCATAAATTTATCCTTAGACATAAGAAAAAAAAAAAAGAAAGAAAGATAAATCACAACTTCACAATTGCTACTCCAGGGCTCCTATGTGACTTCTGTGACATTTTCAATTTTTCATATATCTTTACCGTCAAAACAAAGCAATGACAATATGTTCAGTCTTGTCCTTTATATTTTTTGCAACATAATTAATGTTTCATTTTTTTTCCTTGATTTTCCTCTGAGTTTTGATTCTTTGTTCTTTTCTGTGACATTTATGGAGAAAAGATTAAATACAATAATTCTCATTTTCTCTTGTTTTCTTTTTTTCTTTTTAAGAATTACATTATACACTCTTATGTTCACTGGACAGAAAAAAAAAACAACAAAACATATGCTTACTAAAACGCTAGTCATAAAAGAATTATCTCCCTTAATTTCCAACTCTTATATCCTGATCACTTGTGCTGAAACTGTTAGCCACAAACATAGAAACAGACATGAAGTATTATATAATTTAATGCCCAGTGCTATTGATTGTATTACTGAATTTAGATTTAACCAATCAAAACCCAGTAAATGAACATTTCTAGTATCATACACCATGGTCATAACCAATTGACATTAAATTTAACTTGAATATTCTCTGGCAGACCAATGGCTTGGATTGATTTTTTTAAAAATATGACTTAGTCAGAGAAAGAAAGCAATGCCTATAACCTTATGCAGGACATCCAGTATTTGAAACTTGGTTTGAATGTTTGCGACAGAGTGGACTTTACTGAGAGCACCTATCAGCTTATTCAGCCCTTCTAAAACTATTTGTTCAGAATTAAGTCATTCTCATTATAGTTTTGTTATTGAGGCACCTAAATTCTTTTTACCATTTATTTTCATTCCTCTTGACCTTGGGCTTTCTTTATGAACCCAAGCCCTGGCCAGTTCAGTATAGAATTAATATAATTTTCATTTGAATACTGAACTGGATTTGATATTCTTAATGGCATCCATCTTTTCCCATATCAGAAACAATCTCAGCTTGGTCTGGAGATCATTATATATGTTCTCGATATGTGAAATAAATTGTAGCAGCCTAAACCTATTACCAAATTTTCAGTGTAAATAGCTCAGCTAGAAATGGGACATTACTAATTGGCATTGTTCCAGAGTAAGATGAGACTGTTTGTTCTTTAAAGTTCTCTGGACAAACTACTTCCTTAATTAATATGGGAAACATCAGAGAAATTTGCAGCTGTTTGAAGTTTGTTGAGTGACTACAACAATTAGCGATGCAGTGGTGTTTGAAGTTTGTTGAGTGACTACAACAATTAGCGATGCAGTGGTGTTTTTCTCACATTCATCTGCTGCTTGACCAGCATGTGCAATCTATTAAAACAGAGTCTATCTTGCTTCCTTTGTTGGATGAACCTTGTAATGGAGCACCAATCAACTGTTGTCTGTCTCTGCCAGATAGTATCAGCAAGGCACTGAGCCAATCAAATCAAAACTGTAGCATGTCTGGACAAGTACATGCCTTTGTTTCAGCCGTAAACATCAATTTTTGTAAACATCTATTATGGTTTATTCTTGCACGGCCACTGCACAAGATTATGTACATTCCATAATGTTTTTTCCCATATATACCATTCTCAATATCCTGGAGAATTCTACTCTTCAGTCCCAATAGCTTGTTATGAAGAGTACAATAAATCTGCAATAAATTTATTTCTCTTTGGTTACTAACTCTTTCCAAATCAACAAGGACCCATATAACTGATGTTTATTTCTGGTTTTTGTAGTTTCAACTGGCTGAGAGTTGAATCTCTCTTGGATGTGAAACTGGTTTGTTGTAGGTACCTTTTACTGTCAGGAGAAGTAAGCTCAATTCTGCGAAACATACATCAGTTCTACCTCCAGTATTGAAATTACACAATCTAGTTATACCAGTGATGATTAAGTATCATTTTCTTACCAACTTTTATTATTCCTTAGTTCACCACCCTGTAACATGTAGCTTCCTGTTACTGTCTCTTTTCCATAACCTCCTCTCTTATTACATTTGCAGTCACGTTTCCTTTTAACAAACAGAATCTCTGTTCAGCAGAAAGGACACTTGAGTCTTATTGAGGGCATAACAACTTCTCTAGTGCTGGTGCCACAATAAAAATACACCCAGTACTTTTACTTTCTGTAAAATCATTGGTATTAGGAAGAAGATCCACCTGTAGAAAACATGTGAAAATGGAATATACAAGTAAGAAATGGTCCCCAAACCCACCTAGGAGAGCAATGTCTTCAAATAAGGACTGACTTGAACTGTGGGGACCAGTTCGACCCATGTCAACATAAAAAGTTAATCTATCAGCCGTGAAAGGATGAAAGGCGAAGTTGAGTTCAGTAGAATTTAAACTCTGAATGCAAAGACAGAAAACTGCCACTGAGCATTTTGTCTGATACGTTAACAGTTCTGCCAGCTTGCAGCTTCAATACCAGCTTAATAATGACAGTTATTTTACTAAACTCTTTGTTATGTTCCAAATTAATTTAAATAAAGGACATATGGATGAGAACAGTTGTATAAAGAAGTGCTGGGCTCTAACTGTGGAGGGAACCTGTGGAAGAGGTAGACCCAGGAAGACAAAGGATCTTCGAATGCTGGGCCTCATGGAGACAATAACAAGTGGTTGAGTCTTGGGTGATATACTGTGCTTGAGAAGACTCAAGCTAAGTGTAACCATAGTCTTGGACATTGCCATTGTCATGTAAATGGCATCCATGAAATTGTAGTCATGACTGTTACAGATGTCATGTTAACAGCACCTGTGCCAGTGGCACATAAAAAGCACTCATTACGCTCTCAGAGTGGTTGGCATTAGGAAGGGCATCCAGCCATAGAAACCATGCCAAATCAGATTGGAACCTGGTGCAGCTCTCCAGCTTACCAGTTTTCAGTCAAACCATCTAACCTATGCCAGCATGGAAAGTAGACATTAAATGATGATGATGATGATGATGAAAGGAAGTGTGCTTTAACAGAAATGGAGTAACAAAAGGGGTAATATTCTATCTAGGAGAAGGAATATCAGACTCTCTTCTGCTTAATACCATGAAAAGCAGTGTTAAGCAGAGCCCCAGTACATTGTAGAGCAAGAATTCTGAAAAGACATCTATCTACTCTTTCAGTTGTTTTCACTGCTCTTTAAATCTGCCAAAATAATACTATTATTGAGTGTTTAGTAAATTTCTTTTCAATTTATAAATGTCTTTCTAACTCTAACTTTTGTTACTCTCTTGTACTCTTTGACAAGTACTCTATTTATTACTTTTTTCTGTTTCTTCTTTTTTTGGTTTTGCTGTTCAATTGTCATTATTGTTAGCATTAATTAGTTATACTGATTTCCTGTTAATTTTAACATTAACTTTGTTAAAATACTATGCACATGCATCAGAAAAATAAATTAAACGAAACACTATTGATCATGTTAATTTGACATTTCCCAGATTAGTGATTCATTAATTGACTAATTTCCCTCATTAATCTCCGATGGGGAGGGCTTGGCATGAAGAGATAGAAGTGCTTTTAAAAGATAATCACCCAATGTCTTTACAATGCTGAAAAAAATCCAATTCTTCTGTTCTTTTACTGATTTCAGCCATTAGGCTGGGGGTGTTGTCTTTGAGGATTTTTGTTCAAAGCAGTCATTTTGGGGATCAGCACAGCAAGTATTCATCCCATACCTACACACACATACATATATGTATGTACACACACACACATATCCATATACTCTGCACTTCTTCATAGATTCTGTCTTCACAATGGGACCAAACTGAGAACCATGCAGTTTGTTGCAAACTGAATTTCTTAATCACACAGGCCATACCTATAACCATGATCATAGCATGTGTAAAGACATTCGAGTGAGGTTGTTGCCAGTGCCACTGAACTGGCTCCTGTACGGGTGGCACATAAAATACACCATTTTGAGCGTGGCCGTTGCCAGTACCGCCTGACTGGCCTTCGTGCCAGTGGCACGTAAAAGCACCCACTACACTCTCGGAGTGGTTGGCGTTAGGAAGTGCATCCAGCTGTAGAAATTCTGCCAGATCAGATTGGAGCCTGGTGCAGCCATCGGGTTTCACCAGTCCTCAGTCAAATCGTCCAACCCATGCTAGCATGGAAAGCGGACGTTAAATGACGAGGATGATGATGATGATGATTAGTGTTTTAATATCCTCTTTTTCATGGTTGCATGGGTTGGACAGAGCTTATCAAGGCAGATTTTCTACTGCCAGATGCCCTTCCTTTCACCAACCCGAACTTGTTTCCAAACAAGATAATATTTTCACATGGCCTGGCATGACTTTGCAGAATAATGGAAATGAATGACACTGCTTGTATGACAATGACACTCATTTACAACTATCATGTGAGTGATGTCAAGACAAGGAAACACAAACATACACACACTCACACACACATATACTGATACACATATATCCATATTAGCACTGAAAATCAAGATCGAATGACCTTTTACTTTATTGCTCGA
>NC_068995.1:13411553-13414682 GCF_001194135.2 Octopus bimaculoides
TCTACAAACAAATTGGGTGGGAGGGATTAGTTTTAAAATATGCAACTTGTAATGAAATAAATATTTGTCAAGTTTTTATGGAAGGAGTTGTCATCCTGCCAAAAACCAACAGAAAACAGTAAAACAAAACAAAAAAAGCAACAAAAACAGGTGGATAATTTAATTTTGTTAATTATAATGATGAATTCTTTTTCTTTTAGTTTTTTATATTGTTTTGCTTTAGTTTTAGTTTGAATGAGTTGGCTGTAGGGGAAAATTATATGCTTCCAATTATATTAATTAATTACATAAATACCAAACTGACAAATTCGATTTTAGTCTATGGTAGGTAACCTGTTTGTTAATTTTCCATTCTGACATGAGTTAGAGTTTATGTAACAAAAGCTTCATTCATTCTTACACACACACACACACACACATATATAGGTGCAGGCGTGGCTGTGTGGTAAGAAGCTTGCTTCCCATCCATATGGTTCCAAGTTCAGTTCCACTGTGTGGCACCTTGGGCAAGTGTCATCTATAGCCTCGGACTTACCAAAGCCTTGTGAGTGGATTTGGTAGATGGAAACTGAAAGAAGCCGGATTGTAGGGCGACCTCGGCAGAATTTGAACTCAGAATGTAAAGACAGATGAAATACCACTAAGTATTTTTGCTTGGTGTGCTAACATTTCTGCCATCTTGCCACCTTCATAAAAAATGAATGTTAAAATGATGATGGTGTTTCCTGATGAAAATAAGTTTCAGAACAGCTGCTCTTGACAAATTATGATTGAAACATCTCTGATCACAAGCTTTTGCTTTATGCTCCTCCTTGATAGGATTGGGGTCATCCCAAGTTTATGGTCCCAGAGACATCATCATGTGTAGAGTCGACCAGATCCACCAGTTTTCCATCATTGATGGATCCGTGCCAGCCCCTCTGCAACCTCCAAGCTTCTGGAGATCTTCCCCAATCACGTCCAGCCATCTGGTGCGAGGCCTGCCATGAGGACTCTTCCAGTTCATGGCTGCTGCGTCAAATGAGAGTAAAGCCCTGGTAGGATGATCTAGTGGGATACAGAGGGCATGTCCATATAACCACATGCAACAGATAGCTATGATCATAATCCTGCTCAATTAGAATTGACCTGGTTCTAAATAGTAGCAACACAGGACATAGTTAAAGATTTTGTTACAATATTGTTTTACCTGAAATGTTTAAAGTACATTTTCTGTACTGAACTGTTTGTATATAAATAGTTTCTTCTGTTATCACAAGGGTAGTTTTTTTTTTTTTTGATTGAATGGAAACGAGTACATGTCATTGCTACTTATCCAATCAACCCTGTGCACTTGTCGCCACTTCTCACTTCCTAATTAGAATCAGCCAGTTCATTAAGTAATTAACATTCAAAATGGTTGCTCATTTAAGTGTGTGGGCAAAGTGTCTTCTTGATGTTGCAATGTGAATGTCCCTGAATGTCAATGACTTCTAATATCCCATGGTGGTCATGGTGACTATGGCACCAGCATTAGGTGAGAGAGATATGTAAATATCTAGTCATTGGTTACCTGTGATTTGTTTCTGGTGATGAAAGTGACAAGAGAATGTTGATGCAATTCAAGTGAAACAAATATAACAGGTTTTTGTTGACATTTTTCATCCCAAAAAGCACAATTTTTGTTTTTTTATAGATTGATGAAAAATGCATGCATTTATACATACACACTTGCCTATGTAGATACATACATACAAACATCATGTACACGCACACACACAATGGCTTCAACCCAGCTTCCATATATGACATTCCATTCAAAAGGTATTGGTTAACTCAAGGTTTTAGTAGAAGACGTTTACTCAAATTGCTATACGTTGAAATGAAACCTGGAACTATTTATTTGCAAAGTAAACTTCTCCACTGTGGCCATGCCTGCACCAAATTGCAAATAAATTTCCCAGGAAAGATTTCAAGTTATTAATTCTCTTAGTTGTTCATCATCGTTTAAGGTCCGCTTTCCATGCTAGCATGGGTTGAACGATTTGACTGAGGACTGGTGAACCAGATGGCTACACCAGGCTCCAATCTGATTTGGCAGAGTGTCTACAGCTGGATGTCCTTCCTAACACCAACCACTCCAAGAGTGTAGTGGGTGCTTTTACGTGCCACCGGCACGAGGGCCAGTCAGTTGCAAGAATCCCAGATTTTACTTCAAATCCAACCTATGTTTTCACACTTCCTGTTAGTCTGAGATCTGCAGTGTCTCTTTTATCAATGTCTCACATCCCTGGTTTTAGAGCTGTGTAACAGTTACAGGAATCACCCACATTAATGGAAGCATTGTGTTCCTGAAAAATCTTTTCAATAATGTGGCATTCTTTAACAAGATATTTCTTCCTATTGGTTTTCTTATAACATAGAAATCAGTGAAAAAAAGGTTTTGCTTTTTGGCAAGATTTTCAGGAATACAATATTTCCATTATACAGGGCATGCTTATAATTGCTTTTTAGCTAGGCAGTCAAACAGAGATGGAAACACACTGCTAATTATATTATTGGTAGCTCTATGTTACAACATTATTTGATATTTTTTTTATGATATTGAATATCTGCTTTTAAGAAGCAATCAAGAGGAAGAAAATTACTTCCTAAGCAATTTCTTTTCAACTATTTTTGGTCCACTGCAGAATGAAAACCTCAGTATTTCATTACAAGCTTATCTATACAGGTTGTAGGCCTACCTGTCCATGCTGGTCAATTGCAGATTGGACAGAGTGTCTTATGTTAATCTGATTTGCTTGGGTTGTTGGCATCAAGAGAGAATTTGAACTCAAAACACAATATTCCAGAACAAAGACCTCTTTTCTGACACACTAACAAACCCGTGAATCTACTGTTATGTGTTTATGTGAGTGTGTGTGTACATGTGTGTATGTATATATATATATATAGATATATATATATACGTTACAATGAAGTAGAGAAATTTGAAAAGACAACACGAAACCGGTTATTTCTCCAAAATACAATGTTTATATACCAAAAAGATTTTATAACATTTTTCTGACATAATTTAAATATATACTTTAACCATGTAACACAAGCCTTCTGTAGTTTTTTCACTCTTATTATCTTTTATATGTATGT
>NC_068995.1:13414822-13416979 GCF_001194135.2 Octopus bimaculoides
CACACACACACACACACACACGCGCGTGTGTGTATTATTCATAAACAAGAGTATTATTGACAGTGACTTCAGAGTCTGGGCCAGTTAAGCCGTTCTTTTATTCTTTTATTTGTTTCAGTCATCTGACTGCAGCCATGCTGGAGCACCGCCTTTAGTCGAGCAAATTGACCCCAGGACTTATTCTTTGTAAGCATAGTACTTATTCTATCGGTCTCTTTTGCCAAACCACTATGTTACGGGGACGTAAACACACCAACATCGTTTGTCTGGTGATGGTGGGGGGACAAACACAGACACACACACACACATATACATATATATATATACGACAGGCTTCTTTCAGTTTCCATATACTGAATCCACTTACAAGGCTTTAGTTGGCCCAAGGCTATAGTAGAGGACAAGGTGCCACGCAATGGGGCTGAACCCAGAACCATGTCGTTGGTAAGCAAGCTACTTACCATACAGCCACTCCTGCGCCTCCATATATATATATATATATATATATATATATGGAGTGTGGGGTTAGGAAGGTTGTATTGTGATCACACGGTTTTGAGTTCAATCCCACTGCATGGCACCTTGAGCAAGTTTCTTCTACTATTGCCCCAGACCAACCAATGCATTGTAAGTGAATATGGTAGCCAGAAACTGAAAGGAAGTTTATTGTGTTTGTCTCTACTACTTGCTTGACAACCAATGTTGGTTTGTTTATGTCCCACATAATTTAGTGGTTAGGCAAAAGAAACCATTAGAATAAGTACTGGGGTCAATTTGTTTGACTAAATCTTACAGAGTGGTGCCCCAGCATGGCCAAAGTCCATATAAAAGAGAAAGAGGAGAATCAGTCTGAGCAGAGGATTAGTAATTTATTTAATAACCCCAAAAGGGTGACAGGCTAAGATGACTTTAAATTCAGAGCACAGGGACCTGAAACAAAAACCATAAGGCATTCTATCCATTTCTGTAATAATTCTATTACTTTGTTACCTCCTGAGCAGTTCATAACTGGAAGTTATTTTAGAAAGACAGCCTAAGAATTTTTAGAATTACTTTGGGTAAATATACCAATTTAGTGTGGAATTTGGAAAAATTGTTCAGCAAAATGGAAGAGAGTTGAGATGGTAATGTATATAGATAAGAGTTCATGTTCCAAAACTTTGAAATGTCAAGTGCTGTAGTACACAGACTTTTCGTACAAGCTATAGATATGTTAGCGTTAACATATTTTATATAGTGAGTATTTTGAAATCTAATTATTCTCATAAAAATCAGCTGACAAGTTAGGAAGGGGAAAAAAAATGTTATTAGCTAGGATGTTGGTAGTAGCATTTTATGAAAATGTTGTCGGAAAGAATTTTGTAAATCCCAAGAATAAAAAAATATATATATATTTTTTTTTTTTTAATCTCTTGGCACACTGCTACAATGTTTCTGAGTTAATTACCACCACTGACAGCAGCAGCATTTTAGACATCATTATCATGTCATCATCATTATCATCAACACAACCTCATAATTGAGAAATTTGGCTACTGTTTCTAGCAAGTTCAGCAGTAGTTCCCTCATTGGTCCAAGTGTTACTATGCAGCATAATGTTGTGTAATATTTGTAGTATGATCTAGTGTTGCTTGTTAAACTTTACTCTCTTCCCAATAAATAAGCCTTACCTATCCTCAATTTTCTTATTAACAGATATTTGCTAACATAAACCATAAGCTGTTTTCTCAGATTCTAAATGCTATCCTATAGGCACTGGCGTGGCTGTGTGTAGTAAGAAGCTAGCTTCTCAACTACATGGTCCAGGATTCAGTCCCATTGTGTGGCACTTTGAGCAAGTGTCTTCTACTATAGCCTAGGAAAAAAACCCAAACCTTGTGAGTGGATTGCGTAACTGGAAACAGAAAGAAGCCCATCATTTATATATATATATCATCATCATCATCATTTAACGTCCGCTTTCTATGCTAGCATGGGTTGGACGATTTGACTGAGGACTGGTGAAACCGGATGGCAACACCAGGCTCCAATCTAAATTTGGCAGAGTTTCTACAGCTGGATGCCCTTCCTAACGCCAACCACTCAGAGAGTGTAGTAGGTGCTTTTACGTGTCACCTGCACGAAGGCCAGTCAGGCGATACTGGCAACGGCCACGCT
>NC_068995.1:13417760-13419863 GCF_001194135.2 Octopus bimaculoides
ATAGGATCGGGGTTTCAATTCCCAGACCGGGCGTTGTGAGTGTTTATTGAGCGAAAGCACCTAAAGCTCCACAAGGCTCCGGCAGGGGATGGTGGCAAACCCTGCTGTACTCTTTCACCACAACTTTCTCTCACTCTTTCTTCCTGATTCTGTTGTGCCTGTATTTCAAAGGGCCAGCCTTGTCACACTGTGTCATGCTGAATATCCCCGAGAACTACGTTAAGGGTACACGTGTCTGTGGAGTGCTCAGCCACTTGCACGTTAATTTCATGAACAGGCTGTTCCGTTGATCGGATCAACTGGAACCCTTGACATTGTAGGCGACGGAGTGCCAACAATACAATACAATACACTGGTGTAATAATGCACAGCACTAACTATGAGAAATGAACTTCTAGAAAACTTTTATCTCATGTTTTATATGCACTGATGTTCTTTCTCTCTCTTTCATTTTTTTGTAGTACTATGACGACTAGTAAAAAAAGGAGTTCTGTCAGATTTGTTTCATTTTATTAATTTTTTTTATTTTATAATTACTGTATAAAATACATTAAAAAAGTTGGAGAAGTTCACAAATAGTGAACAAAATAGAAAACAAACTGGGATGCAACCCTTGAACTTTACTAGTGTAAAGTCAACACCTGCTGCCAAGCTAATATTGTAGAAATCACATGATCATGTGGGTGGGTACGTACACACACACACACACACACACACACACATTTCTAGGAAGTCAATTTGATTATGATAATGATCAAGTATTTAAATAAATTTATATTGAATTTTGCTATTCAGATCCTACAGTGAGGCACATATGGGTGTGTTGTCATTGGGAAATAAAGTACTTAACATTTAAGCATGGGTTGTTAAAACTCTTCTAATGTTTTTATGGTGTTTTTTTTTTCTTTTGAACAACAGACATTTAGGATCTGTCAGTGTTTGTAATATATATATATGAAGAACATTGCTTTTAATTATGTAATGCATATGATTTAATATGATATTAAAATAATTTTAATAAAATAAGGTCATATTTTTATATAATTTGTGTGCACATGTCTATGTGTGTGTGTATAAATGAATTCTGTAAACTCTCTCTCTTTTACTTGTTTCAGTCATTTGACTGTGGCCATGCTGGAGCACTGCCTTTAGTCGAGCAAATCGACCCCAGGACTTATTTTTTGTAAGCCGAGTACTTATTCTATCGGTCTCTTTTGCCAAACCACTAAGTTACGGGGACGTAAACACATCAGCATCGGTTGTCAAGCGATGTTGGGGGGACAAACACAAACATATACATACACATACATATATATATACGACGGGCTTCTTTCAGTTTCCATCTACCAAATCCACTCACATGGCTTTGGTCGGCCCGAGGCTATAGTAGAAGACACTTGCCCAAGGTGCCACGTAGTGGGAATGAACCCGGAACCATGTGGTTGGTAAGCAAGCTACTTACCACACAGCCACTCCTGCAGCGTGTATATCTGTTTAATTTGTTTTCCGTGAATGCCTCATAATGTACTCTTAAAAGCTCCCGTCAGCTACCGCCTGTCACTCATTTTCCTGTATAATTTAATGGAATGGTTTCACAAATTATTATTATTATCATATAAATATGTGTGTGAGTATAATATACATACATATTGTTAAGAAGTTGCAAAGTGACTCAAGAGACATGAGTTTTGTGTACGACTCTTACCAAATTGCCAGTGCATGAAACTCTCAGCCTTTGAGTCACTCCGTAATTTCTGCCAAGTAGATTATATATATATATTAAACGATTGTAACAATATATTGACTGGATCGTCACAGCTGGAACACCACTTGGTGTTATTACGTACTATAGCAGGTTATTAAAACACATTTTTAGTTTATGTTCTGGTAGTAGCATACACACCCACATCCATACACCCACGCACACCCATATACACACACGTGCACACACACACGCATAAATATATTGATAGAAAGGACAACAAAAGAAAGAAAGAGACCATGATATTATGTAAATAGAGGAATTTATCTGTAAAAATATGTGACACTTATTTTTACAAATATATATATATATATATATATATATATATATAGATATTTATA
>NC_068995.1:13420645-13423591 GCF_001194135.2 Octopus bimaculoides
AAACTACAAAGCAGCTTATGAACAGCGACTTGGGATATTCTGTTCTTTAGCTATTTCTGTATCAGCTTTATATTTTACTACTAAATAGTAAAATGACTATAATCAATACAATCTCTCTCATGGGCACACTCATGAAATATAATAGACGTGTATTGTATTCATCATAATTTTAATGTTCACTTTTCTATACTTGCCTGAGTTTATTGACACAATATTTTCCTATAGCCAAACATCTTCAAGCTGAATAATGGAAAAGGATAATTTTCATTTATGAAATTATTTGATGTCAAGGCAAGGAGATGCAAATGTACTCACATTCGGACATACATATATTTATGAAGGGGAAGGATGAAAAGGTCCTGGCTTTGGGTAAAAGATAATACAGGAGTTTTATCAGTTAATTAGGATTTTATTCAATGTATTCCCCTCTCAGATTCACACACCTATTGCAGCGGTCCTTCAGTTTTTCTAAACCCTGTAAAAGGAACAAAGAAGGTTGGGTCTCCAACCAAGTCTTTCATGATACCCTTAAAGGCAGGAACTTTTCAGTACACACTAATATATATATATACATACATACATATATAAACATACATACATATATATATACACACACATACATACAAAAGTGGGGTTAAGTTCCTGGCTTTAGGTAAAGGAAAACACTGGAATTATATCAGTTAATTAGGATTTTATTCAACATATTCCCCTCTCAGATTCACACACTTATTGCAGTGGTCCTTCAGTTTTTCCAAGCCCTCCAAGAGAATTAGGAAGTTTGGGACTCCGACCAAGCCTTTCATGATACCCTTAAAATCAGAAACTTTTCAGCAGCCCCTCATATATGTATATGCATAACTGAAAGGTTCCATTTTCCAGTACTCAGAATTACTTATTTCTGAACATCAGCTGGTAAACCAAGCCTCATTTTATTTATAATCTATTAAAGAATTCTTTACATTTAGGTACAGGCGTGGCTGTGTGGTAAGAAGCTTACTTCTCAACCACATGGTTCCGGGTTCAGTCCTACTGCATGGCACCTTGAGTAAGTGTTCTACTAGAGCCTCGAGTGTGGATTTGGTAGATTGCAGCCCTCCTGTGAAATCCAGCTTGTGCAGCTCCCGGCAAACAGTTTTTGTGGAAACTGGGTTCTCGAGGTGGTCATTAAGCTCTGCAGTAATTTGGGGAGCTGTACTTTTGTGATCCTTTCTAATAATTCATGTAAGAGTCCGACAATCCCTATCGGAAAGTTTTGGTTTTCTTCCAGAGTTTTGTTTCAATGAGGAGGTTTTTCCCTCTTTCTCAAAGGCTGTCATTACTTTCAAGACAGTTCTTCTTGTACTGAAAATAATTGGAGACCTTTAGCACAGTATGGGGACAGTGCACTACCGCATAGAGGTGTGTATGAGTGGATCAAGAAGTTTAAAAGAGGCTGGTGAAGCATGAAGCATGAAAATTCAGCAAGCTCGAGAGATGGTAATGGTGAACCACTTCACCATTACCATCTCTCAGATCCCTGCTTTTTGTTCTTTTTCGGTGCACATTGCTAGTGGAGCAGCCATACTTACACTGTAAAGTGAGAAAGAAAAATAGCACAATTGGGCTCAAACTTCAATCTCGTGACCTCAATAGTACCAACTATCAGGAACTTTTCAACACCCCTTCGTGTTACAGCATAATGTTATTTGAGGTAGATTTGGCTATCATTTCCATCAAGTCTAGCTAACAGCACTAAATGAATGAATTTCACATGTAGTCATCATCATCATCATTGTTTAACATCTGCCTTCCATGCTAGAATTCGTTATAATATATGCTAAGTAATATAATTCAGTTTTCTAATTTACTGTAACTTTCTTTTCTTCTTCCATTTCAGCCAAAAGATTTTGTGAGCCTAAGCATGAGAGACGGCCATGGAAAATATGGTAATTATCTGATGATTGAGATTTTTGTTATTACTTTAGAATGAGGGGCTAAGTACCTTTGTTTTTATCTAAGTGCAGGTGTGGTTCTGCAGTAAGGAGTTTGCTTCCAAACCACATGGTTCCAGCTTCATTCCCACTGCATGACACCTTGGGCAGGTGTCTTCTACTATAGCCTCAGGCTGACCAAAGCCTTGTGAGTGGATTTGGTAGACAGAAACAGAAAGAAGCCTGTCATGTGTGTGTGTGTGTCTTTGCCTCTGTGTTTGTCCCCCATCACCATCTGACAACCAGTGTAGGTGTATTTATGTCCCCATAACTTAGCAGTTCAGCAAACGAGAGATGATAGAATAAGTACCAGGCTTTAAAGAAAAATAAGTACCGAGATCATTTTGTTTGACTGAAATCCTTCAAGGAGATGCCCCAGCATGGCCACAATCTAATGACACACAAATGAAAGATAAAAGATCTATGTCTATTTACTGTCACCAGAATCAACTTTGCTTTGCATTCTTCTAGATCTGATGAAATAAATACCTGCCATATACTGGGGTCAATTCTTATTTCTTTATTGCCCATAAGGGACTAAACATAGAGGAGACAAACAAAGATAGACAAAGGGATTAAGTCAATTACATCGACCCCAGTGCATAACTGGTATTTAATTTATTGACCCTGAAAGGATGAAAAGCAAAGTCGACCTCAGCAGAATTTGAACTCACAACGTAACCGCAGACGAAATACTGCTAAGCATTTCGTCCGGCGTGCTAACGTTTCTGCCAGCTTGCTGCTACTGGGGTCAATTCTGTCAACTGTATCCTTTCCTTCCACATTTGTGGCATTGAATTGATGAGAAATCATATCATTTTTGGTATTTGATTATGACCATTTACATTTAAAGTTCAACTCTCTTGCCAGGGTCAACTTTACCGTACACCTCTCTGGGGTTAATAAAATAAAGTGTCAATGTTAAAAATTATTATTATTTTTACTGTTTGTATTGTTGTTCCAAAGTCAATAAGTA
>NC_068995.1:13423727-13427160 GCF_001194135.2 Octopus bimaculoides
ATATATATATATATATATATATATGTGTGGTGGGGGGAATAAGTTCAAAAGAGAACAAGTCAAACTTTTTGAGAGGTCCAAAAAGAGAGAAAGAATGATTTCTAATAAAGATTTAATCCTTTTTTGTATTAACTCTTTCATTACTGTATTTATTTTGAGATGCTACGTGTTTCTCTCAATTATTTTAGATGTAACAAAGAAGTTAGTAAAATAACTTAATTATCATTAAGCTAGTGTTAGGAACATAAATTGTGACTAAGGTTTGGTGGAGAATTTTAATTCAAAACTTATGAAAACAAGACATTTGTACTACAGAGCCAGAGCCGGTTTCAGCCGGGTTGGTAACAAAAGGATTAAATCTAATTTTGATTCGACATTTTTTTTCTCCTCCATTTTTCTATAATTGTTTATGGTATTCTTATACCTATAACGATATTTTTACACACACATACATATATGCATTTATATACACACACACACACTCACACAAACGGGTGCTGAAAAGTTCCTGGCTTTAGGTAAAAGAAAATACAGACAGATCAGTTATGTTCCCTCTTAGATTTACACACTTATTGCATCGGTCCCTCAATTTTTCTAAGCTCTGTAAAAGAACTCGGAAGGTTGGACCTTCAACCAGGCCTTTTGTGATACCCTCAAAGCCAGCAAGTTTTCAGCACTCCCTTGTATGTGTGTATGTATAAAATCAATATCTTGAATAAAAGTGCATGTCAATATTTTCAGTAAAAGTGGAAATCTCTGTGTGTGTGTGTGTGTGTAAAGCTCAATATCTTGTATAAAACTACAAATATATCAATATCTCAGGTAAAAGTATGTGTGTTTGTGTGTGTGTGGATGTGTGTAGTGTACACATACCACACACAGAATAAACAGTCTTTTTCTTTTTTTCCTTTCCATATGTTAATTGAAAAGGAGTGTTGTACAGCTCTCAGTACTATGTTCACAGAAGTTATCACAACTACATATATAGTGCAGGAGTGGCTGTGTGGTAATTAGCTTGTTTACCAACCACATGGTCTCGGGTTCAGTCCCACTGCGTGGCACCTTGGGCAAGTGTCTTCTACTATAGCCTCGGGCCGACCAATGCCTTGTGAGTGGGTTTGGTAGACGGAAACTGAAAGAAGCCCACTTGACAACTGATGCTGGTGTGTTTAGGTCCCTGTAACTTAGTGGTTCAGCAAAAGAGACCAATAGAATAAGTACTAGGCTTACAAAGAATGTCCTGGGGTCGATTTGCTCAACTAAAGATGTTGCTCCAGCATGGCCACAGTCAAATTACTGAGACAAGTAAAAGAGTATGTATACACACACACACACACACACAAATTCATCTTAGTCATTATATTATAATTTCCCAAGATGTTAGTTCACTTTAGTTTGCTGAATTTTGACACAGTGTGAATGTCTTGCATTTCACTCACACGTTTTTGTTCAAATTCCTTTGTTGTTTTCCAAGCTTATTCTCTAAATTTAAATCTATTGAAATATGGTACGATATGGCTGGTATGTGTGTACATTGATGGTCTTCGTTTGTCATGTTGATTTTTTATATCATCATCATCATTTAACATCCATTATATATGAAATGTAACAAACACAAACAAAATGAAGAGACAGCACACAAGGGATAAGTTTTAACACATATTGTATCAGTTTAACACTTAAAAGAATGAAGAAAAAGAGTCTTAACATTTCGGACGTTTGTCCTTCATCAATGGTAAAACATAAGAGAAGTGGGAAAATACAGCTGAGAGGTTAGAAGACAGCTGGGAATGCATTTACCTGGAGCAGAGAGTTAAGAAAAATGTGTATGTGTGTTCATGTATATATATATATGTGTGTGTGTGTGTATGTAGAGACAGAGAGAAAGTAAGTGGGGAGAAAGTAAGGTGAAATGATGTGCCAAATGCATAAATGCTAAAATATAAGCAGACATCTTTTAACCTTTTAGCATTTAAAATGGTCAAATCTGATTTATGTTCAAAGTAGCCAGATTTGGCCATTCACACCTATCCTACAATGTCATTTAAAAAATAAACAATCACATAATTGAAACCTCAAAGCTATGAGATAATGCATGATTAATTCTAAACGATGTGAATAAATGAGCTTAATATTTGACAAAGTAATCTGAATGCTGAAGGGTTAAAGTAATAAGATATTTTTTAAAAAAATGGAAAGGAAACAATGCAATATTTTTTTATAACAATTAAACAAAAATTATTAAAGTATTAATTAGTAATTTTCCCTCAAAATATTTCAAAATTAATGCAAATTAAGTAAAAAAAAGAAACATTTGGCATACTAAAAATTAGTGTGAGTTTGGCCAGATGAGAGATGTTTTTGATCCCAATTTTCTCATGATTTTGTTGTAAGAATTGCAATTTTGTCCTGGTGAAAGCAGAAGTTTGGTAACACCTCAAGTGGGCATGGCTGTATAATTAAGAACCTCACCCCACCTCCTGCTCTTCTTCCTCCTCATCATCATCATTTAAAGTCTATTTCCCATGCTGACATGGGTCAGACAGTTTGACTGGAGCTGGCCAGGTACCAATTGTTTGTTTTGGCATGGTTTCTATGGCTGGATACCCTTCCTAAAGTGCTAGGTGCTTTTTACATGACACCGGCACAAGTACTTTAACATGACACTGGCACAAGTGCTTCAATGTGACACCGGCACAAGTACTTTAATGTGACACCAGCCCAAGTGCTTCAATGTGACACTGGCAGAAGTACTTTAACATGGTGCCAGCACAACTGCTTGTTATGTGGCACTAGCACATGTACATTATATGTGCATTTTATGTGACACCTGCACGAGTGCATTCATTATATATGACACCAGCATGTGTGCATTTTATGCAATGCCAACGTTAGTGCATTTTACATCACACCAACAAATGCATTTTACATGACGCCAGCATGAGTTCATTTTATGTGACGCTGGCACCAGCACAAGCGCTTTTTACATTATGCTGACAAAGACCATAGTGGACTTGCCTGGATGCATGGTTAACCGCAGTTTTACTTAACTTGACATATAGTTTCTATTTCAGTCCCACTGGAACAAGTACTTTCCACCATAATTCAAGTTAATCCAAAACATGAGTAACATTGGATAGAGAGAAACTGTGCAGAAGCCTACACTTGCTTTTGGATAGTGTACTTAATCCATTAATCCATCACCAGGTTTAAAGATAATGACATCTGGCCATTGGATACCTTTATCAAAACCCTTTATGTTGTATTTGGACCAGAAATTCGGTATTAATATCTTTTGAGCAACACTTCCTATTACAGTACCTTATGATTCATGGTTTTGTTGCCCTTCTCTCTTTCTCTCTCTCTCTCTCTATCTCTCTCTCTCTCTCTCTCTCTCTCTCTCTCTCTCTCTCCCCTAGTCTTGTTGCCTTTC
>NC_068995.1:13427170-13427574 GCF_001194135.2 Octopus bimaculoides
TCTCTCTCTCTCTCCCCTAGTCTTGTTGCCTTTCTTGTCTGACTATAACATTAATTATAAAAAAAAAGAAGGAAAGAAAGGCTTTGTATAGATTAGAACTAACAGTAATTGATACAAACATATGCCACAACAAAATGGAAACAAGAAGATAATAGGAATGAGTAAGAAAAGGAAAAACTACATTGTTACATCTCGTATATACTCTGCTATGAGTCACACAGGTAGATAAATCACTCTGTTGTTTTACATACAAGTCTTAGCTTAGTACTTGACCTTGATATATGTCACAGGATGTGTTTGTCGATATTGCTATGTGATTATGCATGTATAATTATATATATCCATATATATACACATGCATATATATATATATATATATATATATATATATATATATATATATA
>NC_068995.1:13427873-13429744 GCF_001194135.2 Octopus bimaculoides
TATATATATATATATATATATATATATATATATATATATATATATGTTTATTTTTATGTTCAGTTATATAATAAAAACAATAGTGACTTCAAAGTTACAACCATCTAAGCCATCATTGAACTGCAATGCTTTAGAGTTAGTCTGGTCTTTATGTAGTTTCTGTTGAGTTAAAATCTTCTTCAGGTATATGGGTTTGAGTGGGGGTGGCCATTAGGTTTTTATATTGGTTGTTATGGAAAAAGAAACACTCTTACAGTTTTACACTTTGATACTAAACAAGTACTCGAGAAATTATCTAAAAGTTTCCCTATCTCCAACTAAAATCCCCACATAAGATTTTGTAATATAACTACACAAACCTACATATACACATATAAAATGTATAATTGTATGCAAGCAAACTGAAAGAACTCTTTCCTTTTCCTTTTTCATTCAATTATATTATGTTTTTGTTCCCATTTCATGTATGAATATATACATACCTATATCTGCCCCACTTTAGCATATATCTAGAACTGAACTGGAAGAAATTTTATAAGCAAACACCAAACAAACTCTACTTACATATAATAGGAAGCTTAAAATCCCTCTATATTAATCATATTGCTTATAGAACAATGAACACCTAAAGAGAGATATATAAATGTACATTCTTTATTCAAATACTTTTGTGAACATCAGAGCACAAGAGAAGCCATTTTCTATACTAATAAATCCATGACATGCCTGACTAATAACCCCAAGCTTACAAATTAAAACAATAAATACCCCAAATAATAACAACAAGTAAAGAAATGACTAACTTAAACTTACCACCTAACTACATTCTTTTGTTAACACATCCAATTACTAAGGGCTTAAGTATTGGATTTTGTATCTTTGATCTTTACACTATGAAAGCAAAAGGACTAAATCCAAGTTTACCAAAAGCAACAAAAATACTCTCACACCTTGTGCCTACCCAGCAAGAGAGAAACACCTATGGGTTTGTTTGCAAAGTTCTACATGTGTGATTAAATTCTAAGCAATAACATAACCCCAAATTTAATCAATGAAAACTTTTCCAAAACACCTTTCCATAACAACCAACATAAAAACCTAATTGGAATTTGCAGAAAAACAAAAGACGAAGACAGGTGTATTGATTTAATGCTCGGGAAGGTGAGAAAGTCCTTTACATTTTGAGCCTACGCTCTTCAACAGAAAGGAACATGAGAAAATAAACAGAGAGAATATGTAGGTACAGGCGTGGCTGTGTGGTAAGAAGTTTGTGTATGTATATATGTATGTATATGTATATATGTATGTATGTATATATGTATATATACATATATGTATATGCATATATACATACATATATATATATATACGTATATGTATATGTATATAGACATATATATACATGTATATATACATATATATAATCAATAATATCTAAAGGTAATAGAAATATTAGAAATTTCTACCACCAGTGGTCTAGTGTGTAAAAGTTTAGTCCATAGACTACATATTTTTCTTCATATAAATACAGTGTACATTTAAACACATAAGAGGTATCCATCATAGGATTCCCTCATACTAGAAAGAACATATATACACAAGGCAATCAAATATATGCCTCATGCTTATACAATCTAATTTTTCAAATCTACCGCGCAGTAGATAAATGCCAGCGTTTAAAATACACTTATAAAATTTTCATCAAAATATTGACAACTAAGCATTATATTCTCCACCCCCACCCCCTGCTGTAATATATTTAAATAAAACTACATGTAAAGATATCTATTAGTAGCTCTTAACAAATTAAACCCATGTTAATGAATTCTTAATTCCCTATATTTAATAATTCTATTTCATTTAATCACATT
>NC_068995.1:13430203-13431559 GCF_001194135.2 Octopus bimaculoides
CAAGTGGCTGAGCACTCCACAGACACGTATACCCTTAACGTAGTTCTCGGGGATATTCAGCATGACACAGTGTGACAAGGCTGGCCCTTTGAATTACAGGCACATCAGAAACAGGAAGTAAGAGTGAGAGAAAGTTGTGGTGAAAGAGTACAGCAGGGTTCGCCACCATCCCCTGCCGGAGCCTCATGGAGCTTTACGTGTGTTTGCTCAATAAACACTCACAACGCCTGGTCTGGGAATCGAAACCGCGATCCTATGACCACGAGTCCGCTGCCCTAACCACTGGGCCATTGCGCCTCCACACTAACAATATACACACAATACAATGCACTGATCTGCTCTTTATTCACATGGTCCCAGGATTCTGTATACTAATAATATTTAATTGGTTTTACGTTTTGTCAATAAGGGTGGGCGGGTCAGAAAGTTTGTTTCCCTTCAATGAATTATGAGGATTTGGAAATTATCATTATATAGGTACAGGCGTGGCTGTGTGGTAAGAAGTTTGCTTCCCAACCACATGGCTCTGTGATCAATCTCACGGCATGGCTTCTTGGGCAAGTGTCTTCTACTATAGCCTTGAGACAACCAAAAGCTTGTGAGTGGATTTGGCAAATGATGGAAATTGAAAGAAGCCTGTCATGCATGCATGTGTGTGTGTATGTGTCTTTGTGTTTGTCTCCCACCACCAGTTGACAACCTGTGTTGGTATGTTTACATACCTGTAACTTAGCAGTTCAGAAAAAGATATCAATTGGAGTAGTACAGCTGTAGAAAATCCACCTCAACAAATTCCATCTGATCCATGCAAACATGATGATGATCTTTGTAGATGTAAATTTCTTACATGTTCGTTATAAGTCATTTTAGTTTATATTACTATTTTGATGTTTACAGGCTAATGTAGTCAAAGAAATAATTTAATAGAATTGCTAATGAAACAAAATAAGATTAAGAGGAAATCAGCTTAAATTTTCTACTGCTTGTTGTTTTTATGCTTATTGTATAAAAGTTATATATAGGCGTGGGAGTGGCTGTGTGGTAAGTAGCTTGCTTACCAACCACATGGTTCAGGGTTCAGTCCCACTGCATGGCACCTTGGGCAAGTGTCTTCAACTATAGCCTCGGGCTGACCAAAGCCTTGTGAGTGGATTTAGTAGACGGAAACTGAAAGAAGCCCATCGTATATATATATATATATATATATATATATATATGTATATGTATGTTTGTGTGTCTGTGTTTGTCCCCCCAACATCGCTTGACAACCGATGCTGGTGTGTTTACGTCCCCGTAACTTAGCGGTTCGGCAAAAGAGACCAATAGAATAAGTACTAGGCTTCCAAAGAATAAGTC
>NC_068995.1:13431753-13438852 GCF_001194135.2 Octopus bimaculoides
GAAAATACCTAAAGCTCCACAAGGCTCCGGCAGGGGATGGTGGCGAACCCTGCTGTACTCTTTCACCACAACTTTCTCTCACTCTTACTTCCTGTTTCTGTTGTGCCTGTAATTCAAAGGGTCAGCCTTGTCACGCTATGTGTCATGCTGAATATCCCCCAGAACTACTTTAAGGGTACACGTGTCTGTGGAGTGCTCAGCCACTTGCACGTTAATTTCACGAGCAGGCTGTTCCGTTGATCGGATCAACTGGAATCCTCGACGTCGTAAGCGACGGAGTGCCAACAACAACAACTCTATCTACAAACTGGTCTCCAACTAGATGGCGACATCGCATATCTTGAGTTCTGGATCTGTGGATTGCATCTCACTGGTAAGCTGACTGACTTACCTCCATAACTGTAGGTCTTGAACAGAACTGGCCTGGAGTTACATGTATAATTACAACAGCTAATAAATTTAACTAATGAACTGTTTTATATGTACTTTGAAAGTAAAAACAATAACAACTGTGAAATGAAATTAGAATTATTCCAGTCGTTCTTATATAAATATAAACAAAAGTGTTTATTGTTATTAGCAAAGGTTATGTTAAGACAGTAGCTAGACATCCAATATATAATATTATACTCTATTATTATATATCATGCACATAGTCAGCTGTTATACTATTTCTGCCAGCTGACCTTTTTAATAATTTCATAAAACTATTTACATGAGCCAGTAGGGTAGCTTCTATGTGAAAACTGAGCCTGCTGGAAATAACAGCTAAATTGACTTCATAATATTTCTTCCTTCCTTTCAGAAATAGTATATCTAAGACTACATTAGCCAGTATATGTGTCCTATGTCTGAAAACAAAAAGATGGGAGGTCTCAGCTCAAATCCCTTGGGTTTAATAACAATGACAACAATTGTAGCCAGCAAGGGAGCGTCTACAAAGTCTCATGACCTGCTGAAAATAGCAACCAAATCTCCTTCTTACTTAAGCCCTTCACTCTCTATGGAACATAGTTCATTAGCAACCTTTCTCCACTCTTATGTTGTCCTCTCTCCAGGTCTTCATCATCATCATTTAGCATCCGCTTTCCATGCTGGCATGGGTTAGATAGTTTGACTGGAACTGGTAACCCAGAGAGCTGCACCATGTTCCAATCTGATTTGGCATGGTTTCTACAGCTGGATGCCCTTCCTAACACCAACCACTCCAAGAGTGGGTACTTTAACATGGCACTTATATGACACGAGTGCCATTTACACAACATCAGCAGGGTGATATTTGTTAGTTTTGAATTGTCATCAATATTTCTATAATTTTGCTTGTTTTCTAGGTAGGAATGTGTTGGCCCTATGCAAACCCATTTTCACCTCATGGATGAGGTGCTTCACATTAGTCTGGCCTCTATCATTTGACCTGTCCAGTATGGGAGACCCTATCAAGAACTTGTGCTCTGCTAGTATAGCACTCTGGGTCATTGACACACACAAAAGCCACCACACTGCAACAAGGACTGGACCATGTGATCTACCACACCCTACCTTCTTTAGCAAAAAAAAAACGATAGGGGCACATTAAATAATGTAGTGATATACAAAAAGACTAGCTAGCCATGGCTGGAATAGGGCTGCTGAATCAGCGCTGACTTGGAGCTTAACAACAATGACTACAGTAAAATTGTGTTGCCCCTGGACTGGTTCTTGTGCGGGTGGCACATAAAATACACTATTTTGAGCGTGACCGTTGCCAGTACCGCCTGACTGGCCTTCGTAGGATTTTCGAGCGAGATCGTTGCCAGTGCCCCTGGACTGGCTCCTGTGCGGGTGGCAAATAAAAGACACCATTTTGAGCATGGCCGTTGCCAGTACCGCCTGACTGGCCTTCGTGCGGGTGACACGTAAAAGCTCCCACTACACTCTCTGAGTGGTTGGCGTTAGGAAGGGCATCCAGCTGTAGAAACTCTGCCAAATTAGATTGGAGCCTGGTGTTGCCATCCGGTTTCACCAGTCCTCAGTCAAATCGTTCAACCCATGCTAGCATGGAAAGCAGACGTTAAACGATGATGATGATGATATTCACAATTCTGAGATGAAGCATACTCTCTGATGGTCTACTATCATATTACATTCTCAGTTTAATGGGACAAAACAAAAAGCCACAGTGTTAGTCTATTAGTTATATATTTCTTTGTTTAAATTAGTTAATGTTCTACTTTTGTTTACTGAACTAATAAGTATCTTTTGTCTTTTGCTTGTTTCTTTCATTGGACTGCGGCCATGCTGAAGCACTGCCTCAAAGAGCTTAGTCAAACAAATTGACTCCAGTACTTATCGTATTTAGAATTCTGGTACTGATGCTTATTCTGTCAATTTCTTCTGCTGAAGCACTAATTTATGGGGATGCAAACAAACCAACATTGGCTGTCAAGTACACACACACACACACACACACACACACACACACACACACACACACTAGGCTTCTACACAGTTTCTCTCTACCTAATTCAGTCAAAAAGCATTGGTCAGACTGTAGCTCAAGTGCCTTGCAGTGGGTCTGAACTCAGACCTACATAGTTGCAAAGCAAGCTTCCTAACCACACTGCCATTCTTATGCCAAGGATAAAATGAATTGATGTCTAAAACTAAATACCTTCTTTTCATCGACACAAGAAAGATATTGTTTCCATGGAGTAGAACAGGGAAGAAAACCAAACAATTTACATAATGGTCATTGTAACATCTGGAGACTAATTATATTGTGTATTCTTCTTCTGCTTCTTTGGCTGCCCATCATAGGTCAATGTTAATTATTTTGTTCGGTAATCACTTCTGGCAGGGTCACATGTGGGCTACAAGGCCTTCTCTTGATCTGCAGCAGCAGTGACACACCTGTTGCAGGTGAAGCTACTTGGCACAACTGAGAAGTGTCGCCTTTCTTGTACTCTTTCATTTCCTCAGTGGCTGGAATTATGAGCTTCACAATTGATGCCACTCATCATGCCACGGGGCCTTCTCCTTTCAGGTGTCTGGGGAGATGCCAGAGGTCTTCATATGTCTCTCTAGTAAAAGTAAAAGTGAGGGAGGATCTCATCTGTTTTTCTTTTATAATATTTAGGATTGCAGTGCACAATGGGTCTGATATTAAGTACTAGATTAGCAACCACATGGTCACGAGTTCAAAATTTATTATCATCATTGTGTTGTAGTCCTAAGCATGGTACCTTTCTCTGATTTAACAATAATAAAGAACTAATGATTATAATAATAATAATAATTCTTTCTAATTTTTGTGGAGAGAGAGACCCTAGTATTTGACTGGCACTTTAACTCTTTAGCACTCATATTATTCTGTCAAATATAATGCTTATTTATTCACATTGTTTCGAATGAAACCTGTATTATCTTGTGGCTTTGAGAATAACATTGTAGGGTAGGTGTGAGAGGCTGGATATAACCACTTTGAACATAAAACAAGTAGAATATTAGGGCTGGATATGGCCAGTTTAAGCAGTAAAGGGTTAACCCTTTTGATACCAACCTGTCTGAGATTGTCTCTGGTTTTATGATACAAATTTCGTTTTAAAGTGATTTAAATTAAAACCTTGCCTCAAAATTTCTTGTTAATTTCTATTCCAAACACCAGCATAATATAACAAACTTAATTTACTAAATTCTTCGTTATTGTCAAAATTAATTGAAATCAAAGGCAGTTGTTTCAACAGAAGCATGGTAACAAAAGGGTTGATGCATCAACCTGGAAAGGAAAAAAGGCAAAGTTGACCTTGACAAATTATGAAACTGGAATATAAAGTGACAGAACAAATACTGCATATCATTTTGTCGGACTCTCTAATGCAGTGCTCCGCAACCGATGTGCTGCAGCACACTAGTATGTCACAAGATGGATGCTAGGTGTGCTGCAGTGTAACCTGAATTTAATTTTTTTTTCTATACTTTTAGTTATATTATTAGTTCAAGTGTGCCACCAAATTTTGAAAAGAATATAAGTGTAACACAAGTGAAAGAAGGTTGCAGAACACTGCTTTAATGTACTGATTCTACCAATTCACTCCCCTATTAATACTCTTTTACTTGTTTCAGTCATTTGACTGCGGCCATGCTGGAGCATCGCCTTTAGTCGAGCAAATCGACCCCAGGACTTATTCTTTGTAAGCCTAGTACTTATTCTATCGGTCCCTTTTGCCGGACCGCTAAGTTACGGGACATAAACACACCACCATCGGTTGTCAAGCGATATTGGGGGGACAAACACACACACACACACACACACATATATATATATATATATATATATATATATATATATATATATATATATATATATATATATACATATATATACATATACATATATACGACGGGCTTCTTTCAGTTTCCGTCTACCAAATCCACTCACAAGGCTTTGGTCGGCCCAAGGCTATAGTAGAAGACACTTGCCCAAGGTGCCATTCAGTGGGACTGAACCCAGAACCATGTGGTTCGTAAGCAAGCTACTTACAGCACAGCCACTCCTGCACCTAAAAATAATAATATTTTGGGGAAGCCATTTTTGGGGAGGGGATAAGTTGATTACATCAACCCCAGTGTTCAACTGGTACTTATTTTATCGACCCCCTAAAGGATGAAAGGTAAAGTCAACCTCAGTGGAATTTGAACTCAGAACATAGCGACAGGTGAAATACCACTAAGCAATTCATCTAGCATGCTAACAATTTTGCCAGCTCACCGCCTTAATAATAATAATAATAATAATAATAATAATGATAATAATAATAATGATACTGTTTCTATACTTCCTTGATGGTAGAATGGTTAGTGGTTGTAAGAGGGTCTGTTGATGCTATAGCTATTGTTAATGTTTATCTACAGTGTATGTTAAATTACAAAATAAGAGAGGAAATAATAGGTTGTGTATATTAACATAATAGATGGTATTTATTGAAGAAGTGTGGAGGCAGTTGGAGTAGAAACAGTAAGAAATCTTTAAAATGTATCATTAGTTGTTTGAAGAGAAGGATGGCTTTAATAACTGTTAAGTGCTACACATAAGTGTTAGTATAACAATCAAACAGTACTTACTATGTTATTGTTCAGTCCTGGGTTACTCAAGTTCAAACAGAACTCATTCACATTAAATTTTATTCGTTTTTTTTTTATGAATTTGTATTAGGAACAATATTGTCCAAAGTACCCTTCATTACTTAATCTGTTGATATGTGATTCAAGGGAAATTTGGCTTCTATTTCTTGCAGGTCAGGCAACTGTGAAGTGGCTCTGTCATTGACTCATTATTATTTGAATAACAATGCAGTGTTGAATATAATGTGGCTTTCTTCACATTTTGTACTTAAAAATCATGTGATGTCAAAACTTGGGGACACCAACACACACGCACACATGCACACACGCCAACACACACACTCACCGACATGCACACCAACACGCACACACGCCAACATACACATGCACCAACACACGCACACACACCAACACCTATGCACACCAACACCCATGCACACCAACACACGCACTTCAATCTGCACACCAACACGAACACCAATCCACACACCCACCAACATACACATACACCAACACGAAGACACCAACACACACACACACCAACACACACACACACCAACACACACACACACACACACACACCAACACACACACACATGACAGATGCTGCTTTTAGTTTTCATCTACCAAATCCACTCACAAGATTTTGGTTGGCCTTGTGAGTGCCGTAGTAGAATAGAAGACACTTGACCAAGGTACCACATAGTGAGACTGAACCTAAAACCATGCAGCTCAAAGCAAACTTCCCAACCATTCAGCCCCAGTATTCTGTTTAACCATGATGAAACTTTCAGATAATACTTTGGGAGAAATTCAAAGAAAGACTTCATTTGTAATTTATGTGTTTAAGTGCAGTGTTAGACACTGTTGTTCACCAAACATGTAAAGGTTTGACTTTTGTGTTATTATTGTCTTTTATCAGGTTCTATGATACTTCTAAACAAGCAATTGGTGCTGCTGTAATTCACTTTGCTAATGTCTTCCTTGCTGATATGTTTCAAGGAGACCCTTGTACATGGTAAGCTTTTCATTTTCTCTTTTCTTATTTTTCTTTCTCATTTTATTGTGTAGTTAGAAGTTACATAAACTACAGCCTACACTTCCTGTCACCATTTCTACTTATGTTCTCAGTTGAAAGAGTGCTCATTCAGCTCCTTAGCCAAGTATTTCTGTAAACACTAATAAATATTTTAAGCATTACTTTGTTATTTGAGGGGACAGTTTTCATTGCACTGAGAGGTCACAGCTGTGGTAAATACAAGCGTGTGGTTTGGTTAGAATGCCACAAGAAAATTTCACAAGGCAAATTCTTCAAGCTGAACCAACCAGCAGGAGACCTATGGCTAGATCAACGGGGGAAAAAAAAACAACAACAAAGCATCAAAATATGAATGTGTGTATTACTGTCTCCTTAAGATGACTTTGTGTTACAGTTGCAAAATAGGTATCTCCAGTATACAAGCAGTTTCCTTTGTCTCCAATCCTTCCATGAAAACATGTTTGGTCATGAGGAAATATTATCTGACTTTGAGGGTTAGCAACAGGAAGGGCATCCATCTGACCCATACAAGCATGGAAAAGTGGACAGTAAAACTCATGATGATGGTGATGATGAATTATAACAGCAGGTGTTTCAATCAGTTATGGATATTATAAATAGAAACTTTGATCTAACAATGAGCAGCTTGAATTGTTGAATACTCTAATATATTCCTGGAATGTTTCTCAAGGTACACCTTTGACATGTGAGCATGAAATTCTGTTAAGACCTATTTTGTTTAAGGGATGTGTGCTCATTTTGGGTTGCTAATATCATTTTGAAGTGACATATACCCACTTAAACAACACAGATACAAAGACACACGTGTGTGTGTGTGTGTATCTATATATATACACACACACACACACACACACACACACACACACACACACACACACACACACACACACACACACACATATATATATATGTATATATATATATATATATATATATATA
>NC_068995.1:13438863-13441173 GCF_001194135.2 Octopus bimaculoides
TCTTTTACTTGTTTCAGTCATTTGACTGCGGCCATGCTGGAGCACCGCCTTTAGTCGAGCAAATCGACCCCAGGACTTATTCTTTGGAAGCCTAGTACTTATTCTATCAGTCTCTTTTGCCGAACCGCTAAGTTACAGGGCATAAACACACTAGCATCGGTTGTCAAGCGATGTTAGGGGGACAAACACAGACACACAAACACACATATATACATACATATACATATATACAACGGTCTTCTTTCAGTTTCCGTCTACCAAATCCACTCACAAGGCTTTGGTCGGCCCGAGGCTATAGTAGAAGACACTTGCCCAAAGTGCCATGCAGTGGGACTGAACCTGGAACCATGTGGTTGGTAAGCAAGCTACTTACCACACATATATATTTACTTGTTTCATTACTTGGACTGTTATCATGCTGTGGCCTTGCCTTGATAAGTTTAGTCAAACAAATTGATCCCAGTAATTAATTTTATTTTTAAGGTCTTGTACTTATTCTATTGAGCTCTTTAGCTGAACTGCTGAGTTACAGGGATGTAAACAAACCAACATCAGTTGTCAAACAGTGGGTGGAGTGGCAATCACAGACACAAACTCTCTTTCCCCCTCTCATGCACACACACACCCCTATATATACACACATGCAACAGACTTCTACACAGTTTCTGTCTACCAAATTCACTCACAAGGCTTGATTGGCCCAGGGCTATAGTAGAAGAGACTTACCCATGATGCCATGCTTTGAGAATGAACCTAAGTCCATGTGGTTGCAAAGCAAGTTTCTTAACCACACACCCATGCCTATACCTCATTCAGACCCTGATTATCCACTCCATCTCTCCCCACTCCCCATTTATTGAACTGGTGAAGGAACCTCTACTACATAGTTGCTCAGTCAGTTAGAAATAGCAGCCAATTCTCAAACTTACACACTACAGTCTTTATCAAACAAAAAGACATTATTCAAGAGATCACCTGTTGTGGCTGGGTAGGCTTTGTTTAAATAATTCTGATAGAGGGAACTTTACAAATGGTACTCAAAGACCAGTTTAGAATGGATGGGAGTTGTTTATTTTCTTTGTTGTTTTTTTTTGTGTTTTTGTACTGTTTTTTAATGATTTACTTGTTTTCATTCTATTTCCAGGTATTTTGTTAGTTTTTTGCTTGACTCCACGGTGGGTTTACTTGTGATATACATAGGGCTTAAAATTGGCCAGTGGCTTGCTCTTCGGAAAGGATGGGAGAGTTTACGTTTTGGAGAATATGGTAAATATTATTTTTGTTGTTTTATTTTCATCATCATCATCATCATCATCATTATTATTATTATTATTATTATTATTATTATTAAGGTAGTGAGCTGGCAGAATCATTAATATGCCAGGCAAAATGATTTTTTGCATTTTGTCCATCTTTACGTTCTGAGTTCTAATTCCACCGAAATTCACTTCGCCTTTCATCCTTTCAAGGTTGGTAAAAAAAGTACCAGTTGAACACTGAGGTCGATGTAACCAACTCACCCCCTCCCCTAAAATTGCTAACCTCATGCCAAAATTTGAGATTATTATTATTATTATTATTATTTATCAGTAATTGGTGTTGTTATTTATTATTATTGGTGGTGGGTGGTAGAATGGGTGGTGCTGCTGCTGGGGCTGATTTATCCAGCTAAAACAACCCCTTCAAGGCAGTCCCCCAGCATGGCTGCAGTCCAATAACTGAAACAAGTAAAAGATTAAAGATAAATACTCTCTCTCTCTCTCTCTCTCTCTCTCTCTCACACACACACACACACACAAAGCATTGGTTGACCTGAGAACAACAACATAGCAAACTCTATACTTGCTCAAAATACAATGCACTGACAATAAACCTGCATCCAGGCAGTTGCAAAATGAACTCCTTGACTCACTTATTCATGCCTACACTTATCCATTGACAGGGAAACATCAGAAAGAAAAACTTGGTTTATATCGGACAGATCTGTGGCTGGTGTAAGGTCCCCTCTCGACCCAGAGTAACGTGGTGGTGGAACAAGGAGGTAGACAGGGCTATTAGACAAAAGAAACAGGCTTGGAAGGACTGGAAGAACGGTGGTAGCAGGGAATTGTACCAATGTGCCAGAAGGGAGGCTAGGCGACAGGTTTATTTAGCCAGAGGGGAAGCAGATAAGAAAAGATTTGCCAATGTTCTGCGCCGTGAGGACCAAAGACTCGAGGTATTTCGTGTTGCAAGACAGTGTAGGAGAGAAAATAGTGATGTCGTAGGAGAGAAATGTGTTCGCATGGATGATGGTATGCTTGCACTAAA
>NC_068995.1:13443117-13449301 GCF_001194135.2 Octopus bimaculoides
ACCGCCTGACTGGCTCCTGTAGGATTTTCGAGCGAGATCGTTGCCAGTGCCCCTGGACTGGCTTGTGCGGGTGGCACATAAAAGACACCATTTCGAGCGTGGCCGTTTTCGTGCGGGTGACACGTAAAAGCACCCACTACACTCTCTGAGTGGTTGGCGTTAGGAAGGGCATCCAGCTGTAGAAACTCTGCCAAATCAGACTGGAGCCTGGTGTTGCCATCCGGTTTCACCAGTCCTCAGTCAAATCGTTCAACCCATGCTAGCATGGAAAGCGGACGTTAAACGATGATGATGATGATGATGATGATGTGTAATATTTATCCAATCTGAGTTTAATCTGCTCAGATTAAGATTGAGGACAGAATCGCTTTGTACTTTGGAAAAAATGACTTAGATGCTATTGTGTTTTAGCTTTACATTCATACAATAGATAAATGTCTGAGAGCTGTGTACACACACACAGACGCGCACACACAGACATACACACACACACAGTGCAATGGCTTCTGTGTTGTGCTTATATTTATAATAGAAATTATTCAGATTCCTATCACATGTATTCTATGTGGGTGTATGTATCTATCTATTTGTCTGTCTTTACTCTTTTACTTGTTTCAGTCATTTGACTGTGGCCATGCTGCAGCACCGCCTTTTTAGTCGAGCAAATCGACCCCAGGACTTATTCTTTGGAAGCCTAGTACTTATTCTATCGGTCTCTTTTGCCGAACCGCTAAGTTACGGGGACGTAAACACACCAGCATCGGTTGTCAAGCAATGTTGGGAGGGGGGGACAAACATATACACACAAACACATACATAAACACACCTGTGCCTGTGGCATGTAAAAGCACCCAGCACACTCTGGTAAGTGGTTGGCATAGAAACCAGCCATAGAAACTAAGCCACATCAGACAGTTGGAGTCTGGACAGCTTTAAGTCGAGCCATGCTAAGGCACCACATTCAAGAATGAATTTTCATTTACATTACTTCACCCACCAAAGGATACTCAGTCACAAACAAAAGCATTGTTTGTGTGTGTGTGTGTGTGTGTGATGTAGGTAGGGTAAAATCCAAGCTGTGTCCTCTTGAAGCACATCTGCTTGTTCCAGTATTACAATTCAGTAAGTAGTTGTATTGATGTGTGTGTGTGTGTGTGTGTGTATAAGCCTGAAACAAAAATCAAAGTGAAACACAAACTGATAATTGCTAATTAACCTAAACTTCAAAGTCACTGTCTTCGTTTCTGTTGTAAAAATTAATAAACATGTACTCTGCCAAAAAAGGCATTGAGTGATCCTCCATTTAATGTTAAATTGTTTTGAAATAAAACCTCACCTAAACATAAACCTTCATATACATACGTGTGTGTATTCATACATTATATATACGCACACACACACACATACATGTATTTTGTATGTACACTCACGCCCAGTTATAACTAGATATTCTTTGTCATAAGACTATCTAAAATATGTAAGTGGTATATATATATATATAAATAAAATGAAAGCCACCAACCTCAGTCCTCTTAGCTTTACTGTTTCGTTTGACATCTGACCTTTTTGTTTCAAATCTTTAAGTTGGTACAATTAAGTTAAGTGGAACTAATTGGAGCAAGGAAACAGATTTTGTTATGGTGAAAGTTTAAATACATATCTTCCCTAAATTCAGTATGTGAATATTTTTTGTTTGAAATTGTCACGAGATGCTTCCTTCTAGTATGCTTGAAATCATCATCATTTAACATCTGTCTTCCATGCTGGCATGGGTTGATAGGAGCTGGCAAGGCCTGGAGGGCCACACCAGGATTCATTGTCTGTTCTGGCATGGTTTCTACAGCTGGATATCCTTCCTAACACCAACCACTTCACAGAGTGTACTGGGTGCTTTTTATGTGGAACCACCACCAGTGCTTTTTATGTGGCACCAGTATCAGTTTTGTTGTGGTGGATAGGCCTTCGTGAATTCATCAAGGTGCCAAATATCTCAGTCCTTTGTCATCTTCTTCTTAAGACTCCCTGTCTTGAGATCAGCTTTCATCCCATGTCTTCCTGGGTCTCCCTTTTCCATGAGTTCTATCCACTTTAAATGATCAATCAACACTTCTGTATGCAACTGTCTACATTCATACACATCACATGAGCAAACCAGCACAGTTTTCTCTCTTGCACACTGCATCTAATTCCTTTTATAGCTAACGTTTCTCTCAATACAGAAGCATTCCATCACACATATACAGACATTGCACACCCAGCAGAGCATTCTAGTTTCATTTCTTTCTAGTCTTAGCATGTCCTCAGCTTTCAGGGTCCATGTCTCACTGCCATGTAGCATTGCTGTTCATATACATGTGTCATACAATCTTACTTTTCACTCAGAGAGAGAGAGAGAAACCTTTGGTTGCCAACAATGGTAAAAGCTATCTGAATTTCCTCCATCCTATTCTTATTCTAGCATTTACACTTTCCATACATCCTCCCGCCTCTACTAATTAGGTCCTCTAGGTAGTAGAAATTATCCACTCCCTCTAAAGAGCCTCCAAGGCATTTGAGAAAACCAGTTTCTCAAGTTTAAAATATTGATGAGAACAATAAGAAAAACAGGGTTGAATGGATATACTCTCAACCTCATTGTCATTTAATGTCCACTTTTCTGAGCTTGCATGGATCAGACAGAATTTACTAGAAGCAAATTTCTAATGGCCAGATGCCATTCCTGTCACCAATCCTTCACCTGTTTTCAAACATGGTAATATTTCCTCATGGCCAAACAAGTTTTCACAGAAGACTGGAAACAAATGACAGCACTTGTCATGATACTAATAATAATGGTTTCAAATTTCAGCACCGGGCCAGCAGTTATAATGGAGGGGGATAGTTGCTTACATTAATGCCAGTACTGAACTGCTACTTATTTTATTGACTCCAAAAGGATAAAAGGCAAAGTCAACCTTCACAGATTTGAACTCAGAACATAAGGATCCATAAGAAATGCAGCTAAGCACTTTGTCTGGCATACTTATAAAAACAAAGAGAAAGATGAAAAATGTTATACAAAATATAACTGAAATGCAATTGGACAAATTAAAAATGTACAAACAGTACACAAATATTTACATAGAATAAGTGCAAAAAAAAAAAAAAGAAATTCAATGAAACAATAATTAAAACAGGGTATCTATATAAAATTTAAACATCCATTTGCAATTAAGATACTGTTTTTTTCCCTTCATGATAAATGTGTTCTCTTGTGCATTAACATCAATGTAATGGAAGAAGCTAAGAAATTTATGTTAACCTGTAGTCTAACCTACCTATTATTTTGTTAATGTACATTTGATAGAAAAGCATGCTATTTTTCTTATCTCTTGCAGGAAGACCACCGCAATGCAATGCTTGGATAGGTCAGTGTGGTCTCTACATTCTAGTCATGATCATTGAGAAAATACTAATGACATTACTAGTACTATGCCATTTTTGGGTAAAGGTTAGTATTTCAAATTAACTCCATTCAAACATTATGAAGCTTTTTTGTTCGTTTGTTTGTGTTTCTACTTTATTTCTTTTGTCTCATTATGTTGATATTATGTCACTGTAATTCAACTGGATCTTGATAGTGTTTAGCCCTTTGTTGTTAGTATAGGTAGGTTTGATCATCATCTTTTCTTCTTCCTTTTCTCCTCTTTCTTTCTCTTTTTCCGCCTCCCCTCCTCCTCAGCTTTGTTATCAAAGGTATTTCACTCCTTGGTATCTTATCTTTTATTCAAGCATAAGTATAGTCTATGGCTACATTATCCAGTTTGTTCTTCCCTTCTATTTTTTTTTTTTAGAGGATCTTAGGGTGTGTGTGGCCTGAGGAAGATTTGCTTATTGTTTTTAATACATCAAGTGACTATATGGAGGCTCATTAGCTCTGTAAGAGAATCAATAGTGATAGTGATTTCCTATTCGAGAGAGTATTGAGTGCTTTAACGTGCCACTGGCACGAGAGCCAGTCAGGCGGTACTGGCATCGACCACGCTCAAATGGTGCTTTTTATGTGCCACCTGCACAGGATCCAGTCAGACGATGCTGGCAATGACCATGCTCGAATGGTGCTTTTTACATGCCACTAGCAACGATTACGTTCGAATGGTGCTTTTAACATTCAGCTGGCACGGGTGCCAGTCAGGCGGTACTGTCATTGACCACGACAACGATTTCACTTGCCTCAACAGGTCTTCGCAAACGGAGATTATTACCCAAAGTTTGAAGAGTTCTCTTAAATGGGCTGGTTATGCAGCACTGGCATAGGCCACGGTTATGGTCTCACTTGGCTTTCTGGGTCTTCTCAAGCACTGCATATCTCCAAAGGTCTCGATCACTTGTCATTGCCTCAGAGAGGCACAATGTTTGAAGGTCATGCTTCACCACCTTGTCCCAGGTCTTCCTGGGTCTATCTCTTCCACAGATTCCCACAACTGCTAGGGTATGACACTTTTTCACACAGCTGTCTTCATCCATATGCAACACATGACCATACCAGTGCAGTTGTCTCTCTTGCACACCACATCTGATGCTTCTTGTGTCCAACTTTTCTCTCAGGGCGCTTACACTCTGTCGTGTATGCATGCTGACATTACACATCCAGCAGAAAAAGTGAACATTAAAAATAATGATTATGGTGATAATGATGTGTTTGTCCAAGAAACCTAGTATTTGTGCATTAGATAAGAGTCTCCAACTCCCACCCTTTTTTTTTTTTTTTCTCGCTCTCTTTCACTCTAGTACTTTGAGACTGAATAAACTCCTTCTGCTGATAAAATTGTTATTGTAAAAGCTAATATTTGAATGTGATTGGAATAGATAATAAGAGGCATGTTGTTGCAGTTGGTGTAGAAGATATTCAGTGTAGTTGTGGGTCAAGTGAAAAGTAAAACTATATATACTATTAGTTCTGACTAAGGTTATGAAGATTGAGTGCAAGCTGAAATTTAAAGGCAGTGCTCCAGCATGGCCACAGTTCAATTACTGAATCCAGAAAACAAAAAAGAATAACCTTCGTAGCTATGTGGTAAGAAGCTTGCTTCCCAACCACACGGTTCCATGTTCAATCCCTCTATTTGACACCTTGAGCAATTGTTTTCTATTATAGCTTTGAGCCAACCAAAGCCTTGTGAGTGGATTTGGTAGATGGAAACTGAAAGAAGCCCATTGTGCACATGTATATATGTATGTATGTATTTGTGTGTTTGCTTCTTACCCCACTCTCACCCCGCCGTTGCTTGACAATCAATGCTGATGTGTTTATGTCCCCATAACTTAGTGGTTTGGCAAAAGAGACCAATAAAATAAGTCCTAGGCTTACAAAGAATATGTCCTGGGATAGATTTCTTCAGCTAAAACCCTTTGAAGCAGTGCTCCAGCATGGCCACAGTCAAATGACTGAAACAAGTAAAAGAATAAAAGAATATGCTATATTTAAAATTAAAAACAAAACAAAAACAGAAATTAAATTAAAATTACTCGTAAAAGCAATTACTGCTGAATGGAAAGGTTAAAAATTATTATGAGTTTGTATCTCATGGCTAAAAGTATGTGAAAGTATTTAGAAAATCTGTAAATGATATTTGTAGCAGACAGAATAGCTATGCTTGTTTTGTAAATATTTGACAATCCTCCACTAAACACATACACACATTCAGTCTCAAGTTTCAGATCAATAACATTGTCTATGTTGTTTCCTTATATAAACGCTGAAGATTTTTTCACTTATTTTCACTTTAGTAGAAATATTAGTTTTGACAAAATTTGTAATGCACCTGAGCACTGTATGGAATAGTTTCATTATTATTATTATTATTATTATTGAGTGAGAGAGCAGCTCATGCCATCAAAGTGACACTGGAGTAAAATATACGAAGCCCAATATACCCATCATGATTACCAGTCTGATAAGAGTACACCAGGCATATGCATTACAACCATATGTGCACAACATAGTGATCTCATATCAAGATAAACAGTGCTTGCCCTTGCAGGTGAGGTCCAGTTAGAATTTTCTTCAGGTCAAGTAGCCCTTCCCACTCAAAAGGTCCCTGAATAAGCCTTGTTTAAGGATGTTGAGCGATACACATGTTTCCAGAGGTGAATTATTCAAACCCCAAAGAATTCCTCTCAACACATGGCTACGATGCCCCCC
>NC_068995.1:13449311-13456254 GCF_001194135.2 Octopus bimaculoides
CCCCCCCAACTACTTCTTCTTGTGATCAGAGATGCACATATTGTTAGCCACCAAGGGGCATGCTCAACTGCTTAAGATCAAACAACTGACAAGCTAATCTGTGGTATTGAGCAGAATATTTGTTGTAGCCCATCTTTTATACCAAGACAAAACATGTACCTGATAACACTTCCAATCAGTTAAGATCAGAAGCCATGAGAGCCAGTGCCTGGTACTGCATCAGGGCATATTATTATTATTATCATTAATCACATGGCTTACATTCATAGAGTTTAAATCCTGTTAAGAGTTGTCTTTCATGTTTCATCACTGTGATGGCAGAAATACATACTAGTAATATGCTGGAATGGATGAAGAAATACATACCAGTGGAATTGAATAGCTTGCTCAGACATTTTTGACCCACACATGCCATCCATCTCAGTTCTGCATTAGTTGAGGGAAGTTTTTGAGGAGGTATCCATTGACTCTGGTGAGTTGATCTACATACATTGTTTTCAGATGTCCTGCTCAAGTATGGCCATACTTTGGCATCCACAGCAGTAATTCACTTGCAAGCTCTTGTTTAACTTTCCAGGAATGTCCTGAAAAACGCAAGTACCATTCCCTTATAACGATGGAAAGCAGCAGGAAATTTCCATGCTGCTGTCTCTTGGTGGGATGAGTTCTCCATTACATGTTTACTTCGATTAATTTTACAAATGATGTAGAATTTAGTGAAGTAACTTTGTCATTATTAAGCTGGTATTTTGCAACATAGATTAACATTAAATTAGAACAGGAAGCTTTTGATTTAAAAATCACTTTAAAACGAAATGTTTGCATCACATGACCAAGAGTAGTCTCAGATAGGTTGGTATTCTTTTGCAAATATTTTCCTTGTGACTAATCAAAAGATACGACTATGTATGTATCTTTGTGTGTATGTTTAATGAGCTTGTTTTTCTTGGTATATGTATAAAAGTGTGTCTAGCTGAAAACTTATGACTGAGGCATACATTTAGATTCCAAATTTTAAAAAAAATTATGAACTTGGTATGAAATATAAGTAATGTTATTTTACATTAAAATTTATTTATGTTGTATTTATTCATCTATTTTTTTTTCTGTTTGCTTGTGTAAATTTTAAGAACTCTAGTTAATCTTTCTTGATTTGACTTGTCTGGTATAAAAAAAAAATACTCTGTTTTTGTAATCTGTTAATAGCTCTCATACTAACATAGTTAAAATAATGGATGATCTAAAAGTAGGAGTAGGTGCTTCTGTGTAGTCTTAGGATGGGCAGCAACACTATAAATTTGATCAAACAATACAGTTCAAACCATATTGAAACAGCTGGATATATTAGATCCTTGTATCTAGAGGTCTTACTTTGTTGTTTACCATCCAAGTCTGTTTACCATTCACAGCTGTCTCCATAATATAGATATGTTGCTCCAGCAGAGCCAATAATAAATATTCAGTAGAAATAACAACAACAACAACAGCAGTGCACCCTTTATCACATGGGTAGAACTACTCTCATTCTCGGTCAGTGGTTCTCAACCAGAGACCACTTGACCCTTGGGTGGGGTCCTTTCAAGATTTTCTTATTAATGTTTATGTGCAATAAATTGCTTATACTTATCATCATCATCATCATACGTCTGCTTTCCATGCTAGCATGGATTAGACAGTTTGACTGGAGATGGTAAGCCTCAGAGCTGCACCAAGTTCCAGTCTGATTTGGCATGGTTTCTACGGCTGGATGCCCTTCCAAACACCAACCACTCCAAGAGTGTAATGGGTGCTTTTTTCATGCCACTGGCACGGGTGCAATTTACATAACACCAGCAACAGCCATGACTACGATTCCACTGGGGCCCTTTACATGATACTGGCAAGAGCCACAACTATGATTTCACTTGGCTTAACAAGTGTTAAGAATTTTTTTTACACAATTCTAATAATATTCATCATCATCATCATTGTTTAACATACACTTTCCATGCTAGCATGGGTTGGACGATTTGACTGAGGACTGGTGGAACCCAAAGGCTGCACCAGGCTCCAATCTGATTTGGCAGAGTTTCTACAACTGGATGCCCTTCCTAACGCCAACCACTCCGAGAGTGTAGTGGGAGCTTTTACATGTCACTGGCACGAAGGCCAGTCAGGCGATACTGGCAACGGCCACGCTCAAAATGGTGTATTTTATGTGCCACCTGCACAAGAGCCAGTCCAGGGGCACTGGCAATGATCTCGCTCGAAAGTCCTTACACATGCTGCAGGCACAAGTGCCAGAAAGGCGACGCTGGGCACAGGTGCCATCACGATTTCACTTGCCCCAACATGTCTTCGCAAGCTGAGTAAATTATAGAAATATAAGCAGGATTTCTTAAACATTGAATGGCTATGAGGGTAAAACTAAATAAAATAGGAATCAAAGAGTTTATAAAAAATAATGGTTAAGAACCACTGGACTAGGTTCTAACAAAGTTTTTCTTAAATTGTTAATGTCACGAAACAAAAAAAGACATTGATAATGTCACGAAACAAAAAAAGAAAAAAATCTGTTTTTCTTCTTTCTTTCTTCATAATTCTTTCTAATTTTGACATGTGTGAAAGAGGAATTAACAGAAACATATAAAATGTTCTAACTTGGTTTATATTTTCAGGTGCGAAAATTTATTTTAGCTCCAGTGAAGAATGCTAACTTGGAGATTGTGATAGTAATGTTTATGGTTCCCTTATTTGTGAATGTAAGTTCTTTGGACAAGTTCCATATTTTTATCCCTTTTTGGTTTATGAATTTGGTTCCATTATACCCCCTCCCCTCCCATCTATCTTTCTCTCTTTAGTGCAGGTTTGTGTTTTAGGATAATTGCTTAGAAGATTTTCTGATTGACTGGCATTTCAGAGACAGTTTGTCAACAGTCATCAGTTTAAATTATGGAAATTATCAACCAGTTAACTCAAATTGTGCTCAATTATAAACTATTACACTCACCTATAACCCTACTTATATTCTTAATTCATGGTCTTTCTCAGATTTATATATATATATAGAAGCACAAGCATGGCTGTGTGGCAAGAAGTTTGCTTCTTAACCACATGGTTCCAGATTCAGTCTCGCTGCGTAGCAACTTGGGTAGGTGTCTTTTGCTATAGCCTTGGGATGACCAAAGCCTTGCGAATGGATTTGGTAGACAGAAACTGAAAGAAGTACATCATGTGTGTTTATGTATGTGTATCTTCTAATTTGTGTTTGTCCCCCACCACCACCACCACTGCTTGACAACCAGTGTTGGTTTGTTTATGCCCCCATAACATAGCAACTCGGCAAAAGAGAAAGATATAAGCACCAGGCTTAAGAAAAATAAATACTGGGGAAGATGAGTGGGGACTGGGATTTGTTCAACTAAACTCTTGAAGATGGTGCTCCAGCATGACCACAGTCCAATGACTGAAACAAGTAGAAGATAAGATATATATACTTTGTCTACAATTGCTGTAAGAGAGGGGTTAGCTTTTGAACCAAGTTTGAAGCAACGTTTGATATCCAATTGTAATTCTGTTTTCCTATTTTACTCCACTTACACATCAAGTACCTTTGCTGAATGCAATAGCTGTCATGAAGTATAGAGGGAGCGTTTGTGCAGTCACTCAACCTGCTAGAAATAACAGTTAAACTTCTCTCAAATAGCACCCCATCATCTTAAATTGAAATGGTACACTTGGATAATGTCTTTTTTTTTTCTGTTTTTGTCTTCTCTTCCCTATGGGGTGTTGCACAAGAAATGTTGTACCCTCAACACTAGCCAATCCACTTTCACCATTGATTTCCCATTATCCATAGTAAGACCATCAGATTCATCAAATCTAATATTTTAGGTGACACACAATGGGCTTCAAAAGAAGATCTTCCTGCAATATCACATTATAAGAAGCTTATCTAAAAAAACACATGCTAACATATGACACTGCAATAATAGGATTATTAACCCTTTTGTTACCACATTTCTGTTGAGATGCTCTGTGTTTCTTTCAATTAATTTTAAATATAACAAAGAATTTAGTAAAATAACTTAGTTATCGTTAAGCTAGTGTTAGGAATGTAAATTGTGACTAAGGCTTGGTGGAAGATTTTAATTCAGAACTTTTGAAAACGAGACATTTGTACTATAGGACCAGAGGCAGTTTCAGCCAGGTTGGTATCAAAAGGGTTAAAGGAGTTAAAATTTCAACATGTTGGGCAAATGTAAGCAAATTCACATGTACATGCATACACACATATGTAACAGTTTCACTGTGTTTTTGATAAAAAAAAAAAAAGACAGGATGGTTACAAAAGACCACAAATTTCCTCAGTGCTGATTTGTGGCTAAACAACATCACCACCGTCGCCATCATCATCATCATCATTTAATGTACATTTTTTCCAAAAAAATTTTCTTCGCCATTGTACAACCATTTGATCTCAAGCCAGTGCAGGTATTGCTAAATAGTTGCTTTATAAGCTAGAAATAGTAGCTCAATGTACCTCCGATTACACACACACTCTACCATGAGAAAAAAATGACATATTAGCTAATTAGACCTGGGTTCCCTGCATATAAAGAAAAGACCATCTAGATGGGCATGGCTGGAATGCCCATTCATCATAGGTTTATTCATTCAGGGTGGACCTTAGGGTAGACAATGACAACTGTTGCCATTTGACCTTTGTGATATAGGTTAGTCCAACAAATTCCTCTCAGTATAATTTGTAATTTTATCTTCTACATAGCAGAACAAAAGCTTGTTCACTTTCAGTAGTTCACTTTAATCATTCTAATTACTTGCCCTGATCTGTTGTAATCATTCATGCTGGTGAAGGCCAAAGTCTGGAAGCCAGCATCTTTATGTTGTTACTATGCAAATCCTGAACAGTAAACTGATAAAGGAATCTCTGCATCAGGTGTAGAGAAACCCCTTACCTGTAGGTGAAATTTTCACCCACACTCGAAACAGGAATGGCTTCTTATATATGTATGTATAATATATATATATATATATATATATATATATATATATATATATATATATTTTCTTTTACTTGTTTCAGTAATCTGACTGTAGCCAGGGTTTTTAAGTTGAAAAAACCGACCCCAAGACATATGACAAGCTTCTTTGAGTTTTTGTCTACCAAATCCACTTGCCCAAGGTGCCACACAGTGAGACTGAACCCGGAACCATTTGGCTGGGAAGCCAGCTTCTTACCACACACGCCCACGCCTACGATTTTCTTCTATTTATCATATTGCACACACTTATATCTCAGAGTTTTGTCAGATAAACACGGGTAGGGTTGAGAAAGAACCATTACTGAGCTGTGCTTAAGGCATTAGTTTGCCTTAAGCTGACTCTGTCTTTATAACACACACACACACACACACTCTCTCTCTTTCTTTCTGTCTCTCTCTCTCTCCTTGCACTCCACATAGAGTCTTCTAATTATTTAATTGTTTCTACTATAATTACCATACTTAGAAAATGGCATCTCCACTTCCTTCAGTTATCATCACTCATTAAATTCTGTTTTAGCACTTAATCTATATGACCAAGTCTTTCCTGTAATTAAGGCTCCTAAATGTTTTATTCAAGTTTTGTTTTTGGTTTTTTGTTTTCTGACTTATATATTTCTACTCTGCTGATGATGATAGCCTGGTAATGATATCGGTAGTACTATGCTGCTGCTACTTATTCTGATGGTGATGAGGCTATTGTGTTGCTTTTCATGATGATGTTGCTTTCATGAAGCACAGAGAAAGAAATTCAAGATCTACTGACACTTCCTCAACCATTTTCTTTCGCATTCCAACCCTGCCCCAGCCATATGATTTTGTGCTTAGTTTTTTTTTTTTTGTGGTTGTTGTTGTTTATGTCAAGATCAACCTTAATTGAGGAAACCTATAATCACAGACATTACAATATGACCATCCTGTTCTTCTCTTGAGCATTATGTATTTGGGACTACATTGTCCAATGTACCCCTCTCTTTTGAAAAGAGTAAGGTGTAACCTAAGGCAGGGGTTTTCAAACTGTGGTCCGCGGACCACAGGGGGTCTGCAAGGACAAGACAGGGGGTCCGTAGACAGCAAATACTTTTTATGGGCAATTTGATTTTATATATGTTTTTTAATCGAAATCTTTTAATTGACAATAAACCTATTTGTTAAATATTGTTAAATAAATAAATGTAAAAATATGTTATTTTAAGCAAATATTTATGTATAAATTTCATAAGCGTTTATAAGGGAGTCCCTAAGGTAAAGCTTGAAATATAAAGGGGTCCGCAAGTCAAAAAAGTTTGAAAACCCCTGAGCTAAGGGATGTTTAGCTGCTCTTTCTAGCAGGCCATGCCACCATGAACCTAGCCCCTTTATTCGCCATTGTTATTTGGTGGTTTAAAAGTAGTTGACACCTTTCATTCGCATTGTCTTCTTCACATTCCTTGATGTCTTATTGGAGGGAAATTAAAGGCCCTCATTGCCAGGAATGTGTCACAATAGAATGTTAAAGTTCAAGTGTTCTATCATGCCATGAAGGTGGCGGTGGGAGTGATGATGTTAATGACAATGTAATCATCAACTCTTTGCGTGTTTTGTAATGTAATATAATAGCAATGGTGACAGCAATGATGACGATGATGATAATAATGCTGATGATGATGATGATGATGATAATGGCTTTGGTGTGAAATAACCCTGAATACAGTCCATCATATGCATGGCTTAGTGGTTAGGGGTGTTGGACTCACAATCGTAAGATTGTGGTTTCGATTCCTGGACCAAGCAATGCATTGTGTTCTTGAACAAAACGCTTCATTTTACGCTACTTCAGTCCACTCATCTGGTAAAATTGAGTGATCCTGTGATAGACTGGCATCCCATCCCAGTGGTGGGGAATATATATATATATA